>NC_142931.1:39519149-39611649 GCF_046866305.1 Octopus bimaculoides | reverse complement strand
CTTGCTTCCACACCTGAAACTTCTCCTCTAGTTCTGATAGTGACTCCGCAATTAGGGCAAGGTCATCAGCATAGAGGAGCTCCCAGGGGTAACCTGTCTTGAACTCCTCTGTGATTGCCTGGAGGACTATGATAAATAGGAGGGGGCTGAGGATGGAACCTTGGTGGATCCCTATCTCTACCCGGAATTCATTGCTGTACTCATTTCCAACCCTCACCTTACTGGCAGCATCTCTGTACATGGCTCGCACAGCTCTCACTAACCATTCTTCTATCCCAAGTTTCCTCATTGACCACCAGATAAGGGATCGGGGGACCCTGTCAAAGGCTTTCTCCATGTCAACGAAAGCCAGGTACAGAGGTTTATCCTTGGCTAGGTATTTCTCCTGCAGCTGTCTTACTAGAAATATGGCATCAGTAGTGCTTTTACCTGGCACGAACCCAAACTGCATCTCATCTAAATTGATTCGCTCCCTAATTAGTTGGGCTATGACCCTCTCTGTAACTTTCATAACCTGATCTAACAGCTTGATGCCTCTGTAATTATTTGTATCTAAAGCGTCACCTTTACCTTTGTAGCAGTTGACTATGGTGCTGCTACACCAGTCATTGGGTATGACTCCTTCGTGTAACACCTGGTTCGTAATACGGGTGACTAGGCTGTAGCCAACACTGCCAGATATTTTGAGCATCTCTGCAGTGATTCCTGGTGGGCAGGGGGCTTTCCCTGTCTTCATACTCTTAATTGCTTTATCTACCCTGGTACTATCAACTCGGATAGCTGGTCCCTCTATTGGGTCGACATACGGCAGGCTCTCTTCCTCCCATTCATTCTCTTTATTAAGCAATCTATCGTAGTGGCATCTCCAGACCTCTTTCTTTGCAGCCTCATTTAGTGCAAGCGTACCATCATCCATGCGAACACATTTCTCTCTTACATCACTATTCTCTCTCCTACACTGTCTTGCAACACGAAATACCTCGAGTCTTTGGTCCTCACGGCGCAGAACATTGGCAAATCTTTTCTTATCTGCTTCCCCTCTGGCTAAATAAACCTGTCGCCTAGCCTCCCTTCTGGCACATTGGTACAATTCCCTGCTACCACCGTTCTTCCAGTCCTTCCAAGCCTGTTTCTTTTGTCTAATAGCCCTGTCTACCTCCTTGTTCCACCACCACGTTACTCTGGGTCGAGAGGGGACCTTACACCAGCCACAGATCTGGTCGGTGGCTTTCAACAGGTTGTCCCGCAGAAATCTCCAATTGTCTTCCACGTTGTATGATGCTATATCCCCTTCTATTTCGTCAAATGCTTCAAGTAACTTGTCTCTAAGTCTCTGTCCATTTGCAGGGTCTTTAAGCTTCCACACCCTCCTCCTCCAAGCCGGTCTAATTCTGGGCACCCAATTTTTTCCAGCGGTTTTTTTGGGTGCAATCATTTTTGTTGACCTCGTAAGCTGTCGGAAATGCTTTTTTTCTCTCAGAAATTCCCCGTTCCAGTCCCATCTCCCAGATTTTTTTTTTTTTTTTTTGCAGTTGTCTTAATTGACATCATAATGTGTAGGAAATGCATTTTGTCAATGGAAAATGGAGGAGGTGGGGTTGAGTGAAACCTCGGAAATTCCCCTTTCTGGCCCTGATTTCACTGAGAAAAAACTTTTTCAGAATTTTTTTTTTTTTATCATCTTAATTGACCTCATTATGTACATTTTTTCTGTGGAAAACGGAGAGGATGGGTGGGGTGTACCTCCAAGCGTTTTTTTTTTGTTGTTATCTTACTTGACCTTGTAATACACTGTGAATGAATTTTTGCCATAAGGGGAGGTAATTTACAAAGATATGCCACCAGCACAGGTGCTTTTATGAGTTACAAGTACAGGTGCCAGTTACGTGATACCAGCATCAGCTACAACTATGATTTCACTTGGCTTGATAAATCTTCTTAAGCACAGCATATCTCCAAAGGTCTCAGTCACTTCTCATTGCCTCCGTGAGGCCCACATTTGACGATCATACTTCACTACCTCATTCTGTGTCTTTCTGGGTCTACCTCTTTCACAGGTTCTCCCCAGTTTGAGATCAGCACTTCTATACACAGCTGTCCTCATCTATATGCATCACATGACCATATTAGTGCAGTCATCTCTCTTGTGCACCACATCTGATATATAAACAAATGGACTGAGGTTCACTACAGCTGTTTCAAACATGTTTTTTACTGATGAACAAATCAATTACATCATGTAAAAAAACAGTTTTCTTCGTGTGAAATAAAATTTAACATATAGGATTTTTCACACAAATAGTATAGGACGAATACTGACTCTCTCATCTCAATGTCAATTGATAGAGTAAACTGAGGAAGGCTATTTTGATGTTAAATATATGTGGTATTAAATCAGTCAACACCTCCATTGAATGGAGAAGAAGGAAAAAAAAATTCACATTCAATTCACAAGCTGGTGCCAGTTACTAGATAAAATAGATGGAGTGGCTTAATGAGTTTGCATATGTGCTGTGAAGACAAACAGAACTTTCAATAAGATAAAGAAATATAAATATAAAATAGAATAATCACTATAAGGAAATGATAAAAAAAAGCAATAAAATAAAATTGAATACATAGATACACAGATATGCATGTATACAATCTATAGCATTGAAGTAGATCCAACCACTCCTGTTAAGAGGGATGAAACCCCAGACTGAAAATGATGTATGTATACAAGTAGGAACAGCTTAAACCCATAAGCACTCACACACTCATAAAAACACCACATATGTAGACATGTCTCTATATATGCACTCATATATATATATATATATATATATATATATATATATATATATGTCTCTTAAAAGACAGAGCTCAAAATCGATGCATTGAAGATACCTTATTGCAGCAACAATTATAATAGCAGAAACAACCACAATAAGCCAAACCTATGCACATTTGGCTTATTGTGGTTGTTTCTGCTATTATAATTGTTGCTGCTATTATAATTGTTGCTGCAATAAAGTATCTTCAATGCATCGATTTTGAGCTCTATCTTTTAAGAGACATATATATATATATACACAAAAACTCACCTGTGAGCTTTTTGCTAAGACTGTTAACAGATACTATATATTTTGTAAAATTTTGTTTTAGAAAAGTATATATTTAATATATATATATATATATATATATATATATATATATATATATATATATATACACACACACACACACACACACAACCAGGGCTGTGAGGTCAGTAACTGAAACCTTCAACTCCAACTCCAACTCTGACTTCTATCAATTAATTATAGTAGAAAATATACATATTCTTAAACTCTGGAGCCCCTGTGAACATTAAATCACATAGAAAATACAGCAAAATAGTATTACTGTACTGTCTGCATGGAGGTGATTAGGAAATATTCTTATATCATCATTCAATTCAGTCATGTATCAAAATGGCATTTCATCACTACCAAGTGAATAATCAGGATAGTTTTAAAGATTGAATTTTTTAATGTTATTTTATTCAAAGAAAAAGCCAATGCTTATTTTTAACAAAAGCTATTATAAATCTTTTATAATTCCTATATCATAAATGTAAATGAAATAGAAATAAAAGTAAGTTTATATTAAACATTAAAAAAATCATTAAATCCTTTGGCATAAAACTGAACAATTCAGAGAAATCATAAATTTAACTGAAAGTCCTAAGAAATAAAATAGCATCAGCAATATCTTCCTTCATTGAAACTCTGAGAACTAACTTGATAAGTTTTCGAGCAGAGAAAAGCCTCTCCACACTAACTTGAGTAGGAGGAATAGCTGTCACCATGCTAGCTGCTTCTCTAATGATTCCAGGGCAAATATGAACAAGTTCTTCCAATGGTATTGCACATGAACAATCATATTTCTCTATCTCTTTCAGTGCTGTATTGAATTCTTCTTTGAATTTTGACAGGTTCATTTCTATCCAAACGTATTTTTTCGGTTTTCACTTTTTCCTTTGCCAGTCAGTCCAGATATTTATCAAAATTGTCACCATCATTGGAAGATGATGACTGAAACTTGGACTTCATTGAAATATTGTGATTGTCTGGATTTTCCATTTCTGATGAGATGGGCAATAGTCCCTTCATTTCTATAGCAAGATGACAGAGAGTTTCCTTTGCTTTAGTAATTTGATTGTCATCTAACGGAATTTGATTCTTTGGATCAACAAACACTGAAGACAGCAATATCTCATTTTCTGTTAACTGAGCTTCCCATCTTTTCATAGAAGTTATTATCCCATTAGTAATTAAACCTCCTCTTCTACTAAGCTTGAATATCAAATTTTTCCATTCCCACAGAAACTGTCCTGCAATCAAATCTTCAGCTTGTATTTTCTTGGTAATTGCATATGGAAGAACAAGAAGTTCTTCTAATTCAGTAGCCTGGTTCCACTGCATTTCACTCAATGATATTGCAGGGTTATCAATATCTTCCAGGACAGATTTTAATTCAATCTACCGTTTTACCATCAGTAAGTCGCTTGCTTACCAACCACATGGTTCCGGGTTCATTCTTACTGTGTGGGACCTTGGGCAAGTGTCTTCTACTATAGCCTCAGGCCGACCAAAGCCTTGTGAGTGGATTTGTGGATTTGGTAGATGGAAACTGAAAGAAGCCCGTCGTATATCATCATCATCATCATCGTTTAACGTCCGCTTTCCATGCTAGCATGGGTTGGACGATTTGACTGAGGACAGGTGAACCAGGTGGCTACACAAGGCTCCAATCTGATTTGGTAGAGTTTCTACAGCTGGATGCCCTTCCTAACGCCAACGACTCCGAGAATGTAGTGGATGCTTTTACGTGCCACCGGCACGAAAGCCAGTCTGGCCGTACTGGCAACGGCCACGCTCGAGATGGTGTCTTTTACATGCCACCTGCACAGGAGCCAGTCCAGCGGCACTGGCAACGATCTCGCTCGAATGTCTTCACACGTGCCAGGGCACAGGTACCATCACGATTTCGCTTTCGCTTGCCTCAACAGCCGAGTTTCATGTCCAATGTAGGAAGGTACACATCCTGGCAGAGACCTTGGATTTAGGTCTCACTTGGCTTGCCGGGTCTTCTCACGCACAGCATATTTCCAAAGGTCTCGGTCAGAAGTCATTGCCTCGGTGAGGCCCAATGTTCGAAGGTCGTGCCTCACCACCTCAGCCCAGGTCTTCCTGGGCCTACCTCTTCCACGGGTTCCCTCAACTGCTAGGGTGTGGCACTTTTTCACACAGCTATCCTCATCCATTCTTGCCACATGCCCATACCAGCGCAATCATCTCTCTTGCACACCACAGCTGATGCTTCTTAGGTTCAACTTTTCTCTCAAGGTACTTACACTCTGTCTAGTATGCACACTGACATTACACATCCATCAGAGCATACTGGCTTCATTCCTTGTGAGCCTACGCATGTCCTCAGCAGTTACAGCCCATGTTTCACTGCCATGAAGCATGGCTGTTCGTATACATGCGTCATACAGTCTGCTTTTTACTCTGAGTGAGAGGCCTCTTGTCACCAGCAGAGGTAAGAGCTCTCTGAACTTTGCTCAGGTTATTCTTATTATAGCAGCTACACTTTCAGCGCACCCTCCCCCACTACTAACTTGGTCACCAAGATAATGGAAGCTATCAACCACTTCTAGTTTTTCTCCCTGGAATGTGGCAGAAGTTGTTTTCTGCACATTTACAGTGTTTATAGCTCCTGAACATCTGCTACAAACAAATACTAACTTCCTAGTTAACCTTCCTTTGATATTGCTGCACCTCTTATGTGTCCATAGCTTGCACTGGGTGCATCTTATAGAGTTTCTACCTACGCCTTTTCTACAGATCGAGCAGGGCCATCTACCTGAAGGGGTTTGTGTTTTGTATATATATATATATGTGTGTGTGTGTGTGTGTGTGTGTGTGTGTGTGTGTGTGTGTATGTGTGTGTGTGTGTGTGTGTATGTGTATGTATGTTTGTGTTTGTCCCCCCCAACATCACTTGACAACCGATGGTGGTGTGTTTACGTCTCTGTAACTTAGCGGTTCAGCAAAAGAGACTGATAGAATAAGTATTAGGCTTACAAAGAATAAGTCCTGGGGTCGATTTGCTCGACTAAAGGCGGTGCACCAGCATGGCCACAGTCAAATGACTGAAACAAGTAAAAGAGTATATAAGTGCTTCATCAAGTATAGCTCCTTTTCTTGCACGTCTTCTGATTATAGCATCAATCTTGAGTGTTCTTGCTGCTATGGCTACCTGATTTAATTTATCAATCAGAGTTGCTGCATGGGGATCTTTGAAACCAGCCATTATAGCAAGTTGTAAGGTGTGCACTGCACAGTGCATGTGATATATTTGGCAACATTTTGAAGCCTGTTCAGTAAGTGAGACAGCAACATCAAGTGTGTTATCCGAATCCTCTGATTGTTCTATTACTTCTTCTTTTTCAAGATTTACAGTAGTTCTTTCATCATCAGCAATTTCTTCATTTGCATTCAACTTCTCAATAGTTTTAATCATATTTGATGCATTATCAGTAACAATGCAGATAACTTGTTTCTTTTGGATTTGATATTCTTTCATAACATTTTCTACCAAGGACTGATGGTCATTACTATCATGATTTGCTTTGGTGTCTTTAACAGCCAGTGTCTTTGTCACAATCTTACCGTCATCGTTAACAAATCTTAAATTTATTGCAAAATAATTTACTTTATGCCTTGTAGTTGCATCCATTTTTAGAAACATGTACCGGCCCTGGAGAGTTTTCTGCAATTCTTCTTTTTTTGCAGTTGCTTCATTTACAACAAGTTTTCTGATACTTTGCTTATCTAATGAAACATCAAACTTTCTAGCTATTTCACCACTGAGTTGAAGAAATGTTGGCTGTGAAAATAAACTTAGAGGCATGGCATTTTTTACAACTAAATCAATAAGACACTTCTTAAATGTTTCTGTAGTCATAGTTATTGTTATATTGTCAGAAGCAAAGAATCTTGTGACACTTGTTTGCTTTGCAATTGATATTCCACTAACTGATGATGAAGTACTTGGCTCTGCTTCTTGTGCACTTGTTTCATCCTTTTCATTTACTTTTTCTAAGACTTTTAGATGGAAACGCACTAAATGTCTTTTCAAATTACTTGCTCTTGAAGGAGCGATTTTATTAGAATCACTATAAGCACTTATTTTGCTGTTACAAAGTTTTCCAGTATCATCATTATCACTATCTTCACCATCAACCATGCATTGACACACAAAATATTTGTTAACTTCAGTGATAGTAAAGTGTTCAAATACACTAGATTTAGTAGATTTAGCTATTTGTTTTTTCTTTCCATACTGTAGGGACTGTCAACATCAACAACATCAATGAAAATATAAACAATATTTAATTCTGAAAAAAAAAAAAAAAAAAAAAAAATCAAACATGAAAAACACTGACCGCATAAATTACAATTAGTGCTTAACAGTAAGCATTGTTAAATTACTGTAATATTTATTAATATATTATATATTGTCACAAAAGTTAAGATAGAAGCCACAGTAATATTAAAGAAAATAAAAGATTTTCTTCAGAATTTTAACAGTCAAAACAAAAGAAACGGAATTAAATTATCGTGGTATATGACTATCTAGTATCTAGTTGAACAATTTGTGCAGAAACCTTGAATGCTTCATTCTTTTTTACAATTTTATTTTCATAATCCTACGAAACATTTTACATACATGTGAAAGAACACATGCATAAAAGTTTCCCTTAATTTAGTTCTTTTCAAGTGAAACACTTCATTTAACAATCTTAAAATGTAAACTTCATAGGTTGTTTGTGCGCATATTGCATCATCTTTGAATTTGAAAGATGATACAATATGTGCAGAAGTAGCCATTTACCTCAGTCAAAGTGATGTTTACAACTGATGCAATTCACAGCTCAAATTCATTGCAGATTACACTTATTACAGTTGGCTGTGATGCAGTTCACTATATTTGCATGTTTTACAAAGGATAAATTTGCGCGATCTTGGTATTATTATTAATTCTGAATGTAATTTATAGTGTATAGCTAATTCTTAATTTGAATATATTTACAGACATTTCTATTGTTGTTTAGTTTATTTGATTATGTTCTATTATAAAACATAATTAAATAAACTATATATTTTTCATCAAATAAACAGCATAATATTTTTGAGGAGTTGAGAGTTAGCCAATTTTCACCAAATCCGACTCTGACTCCTAAAACACAAAAATTGTCTCGACTCCAACTCCAACTCCGCAGCCCTACACACAACCCCACACAACACACACATATACACACACATACATACACTTCCACACACACACGCAACAGAATGACACACAGAGATAGGTACACACACATTTATACAGAGAGAGTGCACAGCAGAATGGCACACAACACACACATACATGCACACATACATACACACATACACGCATACACATGAACGCACATACATACACTCCCACACTCACATAAATATACAGAGAGAAAGAGAGACAGAGTGACACCACCACCACCACCCTCACTCATTCACACAGCCACACCCTTCAAACAATGCACCCACATTCCATCTCACTCCTCTCTTCCTCTCACACACATAGACACACACACATGCAGACACACACACAACACACACATACATGCGCACATACATACACACATACACGCACACACATGAACGCACATACATACACACACATACACTCACATAAATATACAGAGACAAAGAGAGACAGAGTGACACAGAGTGGTACACATGCACCCACACATATGTCCACACACACACATACATACATACATACATACATCATCATCATCATCGTTTAACGTCCGCTTTCCATGCTAGCATGGGTTGGACGATTTGACTGAGGACTGGTGAAACCGGATGGCAACACCAGGCTCCAGTCTGATTTGGCAGAGTTTCTACAGCTGGATGCCCTTCCTAACGCCAACCACTCAGAGTGTAGTGGGTGCTTTTACGTGTCACCCGCACGAAAACGGCCACGCTCGAAATGGTGTCTTTTATGTGCCACCCGCACAAGAACCAGTCCAGGGGCACTGGCAACGATCTTACTTGGCTTGCCGGGTCTTCTCACGCACAGCACATTTCCAAAGGTCTCGGTCAGTAGTCATCGCCTCGGTGAGGCCCAATGTACGAAGGTCTTGCCTCACCACCTCAGCCCAGGTCTTCCTGGGCCTACCTCTTCCACGGGTTCCCTCAACTGTTAGGGTGTGGCACTTTTTCACGCAGCTATCCTCCTCCATTCTCACCACATGTCCATACCAGCGCAATCGTCTCTCTTGCACGCCACAACTGATGCTTCTAATGTTCAGCTTTTCTCTCAAGTTCAGCATACATACATACATACACACATTCCCACTATGTCTACATACACATGCCAACACACACACACATCCATTCATACACCCTTCAGACTTAACCACCATTAAAGAACAAAGAGATTTCTTGCACATTCTTAGTCTCTGGAACAATGAGAAGGCAAGTTGACCTTGGCAGGATTTGGATTCACAGCATTAAGAAATGGAATTGGGAAACCATAAAGCATGTTTTTCAGTCCTCTGATGCTTCTGTCTGCTGACCACCAATCAGTAATCGTGTGATTGATACAGGAGATTTTGGATTCAGTCCTACTGTATGACATCATGAGCAAATGTCTTCTGCTATAGCCCCAAACCAATCCAAACCTTGTGAGGGGATTTGGCTGAAGTAAGCCTGTTGTATGTATATATATATTGTATATATGTGTGTATGTGTGTGTGTGAGGGGGGAGGAGAGAAATTGATTTAGTTTCATTTTGATTAAAATACCATTGACTTCAGAACAAATTATCTCATTACAATTCATCTGCCCTGCATATCTGTCACTCTCACTCCATTTGTTTAATCTCAGCATGACTTTATGAAATATACTGCAGCATTAAGTATGAAGGAAGAAGAATGAAATTTCAAATACAAAAGACAAACAGAATAAGAAGAGATACTGTTACAGCAAGGAAGTTGGATAACTTAGAAAACTTTACACTGTTTCAATAAATACTATGAGACAAATACAAAAAAATAAACAGAACATCTCTAGCTCATGTAGAATGATTTAGACAGTAAACCTAATAAAATTCAACAGCTTCAGATATAGCACACATAACATATATATATTGATATAATACACACACACACATAAACATAAACATATATATATACATATATATATATATATATATATATATATATATATATATATATATATATATATATATATATATATACCGGAGTAAGCACATGAAATGTGCAACAAGGTGGAAAAAAAGAGTACTCAAATACCAGAGGTAGAGTAATATGCTTTATTTAAAAGCAGCAGAAATATAACAAAAAAACCGTTACTCTGAGTTTCACGTTCCCGTTCATCGGACAGTTTTCTGTCCGATGAACGGGAACGTGAAACTCAGAATAACGGTTTTTTTGTTATATTTCTGTTGCTTTTAAATAAAGTATATATATATATATATATATATATATATATATATATATATATACACACATAAAATCAAGTACTTTGATCCTGAAAGTTGGAATTCAGGAAACAAAAATTTTCAAGTGCATAGTTACCTGCCGAAATTATCTGCTGGTTTTGGAGTTGTAGTTACAGGTGTTGTGCTTACAAGTGAATGTTTTTGTGATGCTCCAGGTGTAGCAGTAATAGAATTACTAGGAGTTTGTAGATTTGAAATTGATGTTGCAGTTGTCAAATTACTAGAAACATTAAAGCTGTTTGTATTATTTTTAGTTGAGTTACTTGAATTCATTGCATGGTTTGCATTGGAGTTTTCTGTAGTTGTGTGGGAGGGAGTTTGATGAAAGTATGCATAATTTAAGGCACTTTTGGCACTTAGTCTGTCTTTAGGATTAATGGTAAGCAGCCCCTGCAGAGAGAAAAGAAATTGGGAACATTTTAAATGTAAATATACATTCAGAAAAAAAGCAACACACACACACACACAGACATATTATTTCTTATAATTCCATACACTCACTCAAAATACATACAGATACAAATACATGCATACATACACATGAATGTATACAAACACACACATATATATACACACATATACACGTGCGCGTGCGCACACACAAACACATACATATAATTAAAGCAGCTGAATGCAGTTTAAGTTTGCAACGATTGTTTTGTTAGAAACCTTTATTTAATGCTAGCAACTTAGTCCAGTTAAAAAAAATACACTTTTTACTATCCAATCACAACCACCACCATCATCTTTCTCTCTCTCTCCCTCTCTCAGGCTTTCTTTAACAACACCATCATAATATCACCCCTCTGCTAAAATTATTCCATTCCCCCTACCTCATGCCATGGATGCTTCTCTCTCTCTCTTTTTCTTTCTCCCTCTTTCTGTCTTACTCTTCGCCTTATCTTCTTTTTCTTTCTCCTCTTTTTCCCTTCAACTAATCACATGAAAGTGTTACAATCACATTACCTCTACCTCACATGTTATGGATGCTTCCCTCTCCCTCTTTTTCCTTACATCTCTTTTTCCTCCTTTTTCTCTAATTACGTGAAAGCATTACCAACAGGCTAAGTAACACAATGACAAGCAAAACTATTATAAGATGTGTGTCTGTTCATACATACATACACTGCATTTCAAATTATCAATGATGTAACATCTTTTTATTTTATTTAAAATATACTCGGAATTCAACAAAATTTTCACAGAATAATGGCATCAGTTATATGTACGGGGTATATAAAAAAAACATGAGGTTTCATAAAACAACACAGAAGCTACGGCCATTTACCAAATGTAAATAAACTTTCAGTACTTCAAATTATTAGCAAGGTTGAATCAAAACTTATATAAACAAGAAAATACCAATGTAGTTGTTTGATGCACATATTGAAATGAACACATACAATCATAAACATGGAAGAAATAGAAATAAACAGCATTCAAAAATGATTGGTGAGCTGGTTAGTAAGTGATATATGAGCATATGTTTGAAATAAGTTGGAAAAGGAGCTGGTCCATGGAACATGCTAGTTTCTGAATCTCTGATGTTATACCACGGGATACATTCATTAATGCCTGCCACACGTTCATCCTTGCTCCTAAATTGGCGTCTATTCTTGTAAATACATCACTTTAGAATACAAGTTTTCTATTAGATTTAAGTGAGGGAAACAGGCAGGCCAGTTCATCTTCCAAGGCCCACAGAAGCCTAATTGTTGTAGATACTCCATAGTTTTCTTTGCTGAGTGTGAGGGCACATTATCTTGCATGAATATTATGGTTGTCTTGAAAGTGATCCTTTGCTTTCTTAACCAAGGTTCAAGGTGCTCCCTCAGAAAGGCTATGTAAGCATCCACAGTCATTTTAACACTGTCCAGCACTTTCCAAGGACCAGTCATAATACCTCCAATAATACCTGCCCAAATCATGATGCCTTCTCTCCCATGTTAGTGTCTCAAGCATTAATGATGATCTCATCCATTTACAACCCATCCCCTGCTGCAACCATCAGATTCATCAAGGGTAGCACGAGTTCCATCCGTAAACAAAATTTTTGAAAAGTCGGTCTTCATGTTATCTTCTGCCCATTTCAGACAATTTTGTATGTGTATTTTGTTTGAAAAAGGCCTTTTAACTGATGTCACTAGTTTACTGACCTTTCTCAGATGACATTGTGTAGTTCTGGACACAGTGGTTTCGCCAGAGTGCATGAAAAGTTCTACACTTGTAAGACCTGGGTTCTTCACAGCTTTGTGCTTAATTTGTGACAGAAAACATTGAGAAACAGCACTTGACTGACCTTTGTCAGCTCTCTTATGTAACTTCATAAGAGCTGTAACAAATTTTATCACAGTTTGGAGATACTTTCCAATTATTTCTAATGCTGATTTACCTTTTGCAAGTTCAGAAATAATAACAGATTTCTCTGAAGCAGTTAAGCCTCATTAACAACCCATAATTACACAATTATCAGACCACTCATTAATAATTTGGAACATTGAAAGTTCATGGAAATCATGCAAATGGCCAGTTTGTTTACACTTGTGCAAAACCTCAGGTTTCTTTACACACCATGCGCAGGAGTGGCTGTGTGGTAAGTAGCTTGCCTACCAACCGCATGGTTCTGGGTTCAGTCCCATTGCATGGCACCTTGGGCAAGTGTCTTCTACTATAGCCTCGGGCCGACCAAAGCCTTGTGAGTGGATTTGGTAGACGGAAACTGAAAGAAGCCTGTCGTATATATGTATATATACATATGTATGTGTGTTTGTGTGTCTGTGTTTGTTCCCCCACCATCGCTTCACAACCGATGCTGGTGTGTTTATGTCCCTGTAACTTAGCGGTTCGGCAAAAGAGACCGATAGAATAAGTACTAGGCTTACAAAGAATAAGTCCTGGGGTCGATTTTTTCAACTAAAGGCGGTGCTCTAGCATGGCCACAGTCAAATGACTGAAACAAGTAAAAGAGTAAAAGAAAAAAAAAAGATATTACTGATGTCATCATTCTGTGGAAATTTCATTGAATTCCAATGAGTAGTTTTTAAATAAAATAAAATGTTACATCATTAATAATGTGAAACACAGTATACATCATCATCATCATTTAACGTCTGTTGTCTATGCTGGCATGGGTTGGATGCTTTAAACAGGGCTGGCAAGCAGGGAGGCTTGCACCAGAATCCAGTCTGTCTTGGCATGGTTTCTACGGCTGGATGCCCTTCCTAACGCCAACCACTCTGAGAGTGTAATGGGTACTTTTGCGTGCCACCGGCATGGGTGCCATTTGCATGACACAGGTATCTGCCACAACTGCATTTTCACTTGGCTTGGTGGGTCTTCTTCTCAAGCATGACATAATGCCAAATGGACTCGGTCATTGCCTCTGTGAGGCCCAACACTCAAAGTACAGCAGAGTACAAAATGGTCTCAGTCCTTCCCTCTGTGAGACCCAACACTCAAAAAGTGCTTTTACATGCCACTGACACAGGTACTATTTGTGTGACACCAGTATCTGCCACAACTGAGATTTTACTTGGCTTGATGGGCCTTCTTCTCAAGCACACATAATGCCAAAGATCTCAGTTATTGCCACTGTAAAGCCCAACATTCAAAAGGAGATCAACCACTTTGCCTCCGTGAGGCTCAATGCTTGAAATTGCTTTTAATGTGCCACCTGCATGGGTGCTGGTTACATGACACCAGCATCAGCCATGACTGTGATTTCACTTGACTATTGGGTCTTCTTAAGCACAATATATCTCCAATATGTTGTGAGGCCCAATGTTCAGAGATTGTGCTTCACCACCTCATCCTATGTCTTCCTGGGTCTACCTCCACAGGTTCCCTCCACAGTTAGGGATCAGCACTTCTCTACCACAGCTGTCCTCATTCATATGCATCACATGACCATACCAGTGCATTTGTCTCTCTTGCACACCACATCTAATGCCTCTTACGTCTAACTTTTCTTGCAAGATGCTTACACTCTGTCGAATATGCACACTGATCGTGTACATCCAGCGAAGAATACTGGCTTCATTTCTTTCAAGCCTATGCATGTCCTTAACAGTCACAGCCCATGTTTCAGTGCCATGTAGTATGGCTGTTCACACACAAGCATCATACAATCTGCCTTTCACTCTGAGAGAGAGGACTTTGTTGCCAGTAGAGGCAGGAGCTTTCTAAACTTTGCCCGGCCTAATCTTATTCTGACAGCTTTGCTCTCAGAGTTTCCATCTCCGCTATTAACTTGATCACCAAGGTAATGGAAGCTATCCACTACCTCTAGCTTACCCCCATGGTAGTTGATAGAGTCTATTTTCTGTACATTTTTGGTGTTTATTGTTCCTGTGCATCTACCACATACAAAAGTTATTTTCCTTGTTAACCTTCCTCTTATATTGCTGCACCTCTTGTCCAAAGCTTACACTGGGTGCATCTTACAGAGTTACTACCCATACTTTTTCTACAGATCAAGCAGGGCCATCTACCCAAACGGACTTGTGATTTGTCTGCCTTCTTGCTTACTAAGACTGGTTTTTGCTAGGTAAACTCTAAGGCCCTTCAATTCTAGACCTTGCTTCCATACCTGGAACTTCTCCAGTTCTGGTAGTGATTCAGCTATAAGAACAAGGCCATCATATATATATATATATATATATATATATATATATATATATATATTTACTTGGAGAATGGAGCAACAAATACAAGAAAAAGCATTTTCGTTGGACTAGATAGCCGTTGTTTTATTATGTGGAGCTTGTGAAATGAGTCAGTGTGGAGGTTTAGGTTATGTAATGAGTCATTTTGTATATTATGTCATAGTCACTTAAGCACGTTTCGATGCAGCCAGTAGTTTGGCCGATCTCTTCAGAGTTTGTGGTGTGCGAAATGTATATGGTGTAATGTATATGGTAGTGTAATAGTGGTGATAGGTAAATAGAGCCTTACATTTTAGTTGTTGCGTTGGTCTTCTTGTAAGGGGATATAGGATGGGTGCTATTTAAGAACATTGTTCCAGTTTTAGTCAAGCACATCTCCACGTGATGTTTGTGATTGCCGGATGCGACTATATATATATATATATATATATATATATATATATATATGTTGATTTCTCAGCCCAAGAATTACAGCGTGATGTGCTGCTTGACTGGTCCCCCCTCTCTCTCTCTCTCTCTCTCTTTATATATATATATGATGATGATGATGATGATCTTTTCTCCCGCCATGCCTCTGTCTACCCCTCCATCCTCTCTCTCCCCTTCGTAGTTTTTCCTTAAGGTCTTCAGGTTCTGGCTATATATAAATGAGAAACCCATTCTAAATTATCTCGCTGACGTACTACGACGAAATACCCAAGATGCAGATAAGATAGAGATTTTTTTATTTATTTACGGCCTCAAACATCTCAATACCTTGCGCTTTAGTTTTGCCCCCTATTATTTATCTTGTTTCTCTCCATGAAATTCAATTAAATTCAGTTGTTGTCTTAAATTCATGCTTATTCATTTTCTAAGCTTCCTAAATTCATGCTACGTTATATTCTAATCACCCAGAATTCATTGCTCTTTTAAAAAAATTACGATTTATGCATTGTTGTCTCTCAAATATTTAAAATCTACAATTAAGAGCCCTATCTACTCGCTGGCGGTACCTACCCACCACTACCCATTTTCCTTTATTCAAAAATTCTTATCGCTCCTTAAAATTATGGCTTTTAAGTGTTGATTTCTCAGCCCAAGAATTACAGCGTGATGTGCTGCTTGACTGGTCCCCCCTCTCTCTCTCTCTCTCTCTCTTTATATATATATATGATGATGATGATGATGATCTTTTCTCCCGCCATGCCTCTGTCTACCCCTCCATCCTCTCTCTCCCCTTCGTAGTTTTTCCTTAAGGTCTTCAGGTTCTGGCTATATATAAATGAGAAACCCATTCTAAATTATCTCGCTGACGTACTACGACGAAATACCCAAGATGCAGATAAGATAGAGATTTTTTATTTATTTACGGCCTCAAACATCTCAATACCTTGCGCTTTAGTTTTGCCCCCTATTATTTATCTTGTTTCTCTCCATGAAATTCAATTGAATTCAGTTGTTGTCTTAAATTCATGCTTATTCATTTTCTAAGCTTCCTAAATTCATGCTACGTTATATTCTAATCACCCAGAATTCATTGCTCTTTTAAAAAATTACGATTTATGCATTGTTGTCTCTCAAATATTTAAAATCTACAATTAAGAGCCCTATCTACTCGCTGGCGGTACCTACCCACCACTACCCATTTTCCTTTATTCAAAAATTCTTATCGCTCCTTAAAATTATGGCTTTTAAGTGTTGATTTCTCAGCCCAAGAATTACAGCGTGATGTGCTGCTTGACTGGTCCCCCCTCTCTCTCTCTCTCTCTCTCTTTATATATATATATGATGATGATGATGATGATCTTTTCTCCCGCCATGCCTCTGTCTACCCCTCCATCCTCTCTCTCCCCTTCGTAGTTTTTCCTTAAGGTCTTCAGGTTCTGGCTATATATAAATGAGAAACCCATTCTAAATTATCTCGCTGACGTACTACGACGAAATACCCAAGATGCAGATAAGATAGAGATTTTTTTATTTATTTACGGCCTCAAACATCTCAATACCTTGCGCTTTAGTTTTGCCCCCTATTATTTATCTTGTTTCTCTCCATGAAATTCAATTAAATTCAGTTGTTGTCTTAAATTCATGCTTATTCATTTTCTAAGCTTCCTAAATTCATGCTACGTTATATTCTAATCACCCAGAATTCATTGCTCTTTTAAAAAAATTACGATTTATGCATTGTTGTCTCTCAAATATTTAAAATCTACAATTAAGAGCCCTATCTACTCGCTGGCGGTACCTACCCACCACTACCCATTTTCCTTTATTCAAAAATTCTTATCGCTCCTTAAAATTATGGCTTTTAAGTGTTGATTTCTCAGCCCAAGAATTACAGCGTGATGTGCTGCTTGACTGGTCCCCCCTCTCTCTCTCTCTCTCTCTCTTTATATATATATATGATGATGATGATGATGATCTTTTCTCCCGCCATGCCTCTGTCTACCCCTCCATCCTCTCTCTCCCCTTCGTAGTTTTTCCTTAAGGTCTTCAGGTTCTGGCTATATATAAATGAGAAACCCATTCTAAATTATCTCGCTGACGTACTACGACGAAATACCCAAGATGCAGATAAGATAGAGATTTTTTATTTATTTACGGCCTCAAACATCTCAATACCTTGCGCTTTAGTTTTGCCCCCTATTATTTATCTTGTTTCTCTCCATGAAATTCAATTGAATTCAGTTGTTGTCTTAAATTCATGCTTATTCATTTTCTAAGCTTCCTAAATTCATGCTACGTTATATTCTAATCACCCAGAATTCATTGCTCTTTTAAAAAATTACGATTTATGCATTGTTGTCTCTCAAATATTTAAAATCTACAATTAAGAGCCCTATCTACTCGCTGGCGGTACCTACCCACCACTACCCATTTTCCTTTATTCAAAAATTCTTATCGCTCCTTAAAATTATGGCTTTTAAGTGTTGATTTCTCAGCCCAAGAATTACAGCGTGATGTGCTGCTTGACTGGTCCCCCCTCTCTCTCTCTCTCTCTCTCTTTATATATATATATGATGATGATGATGATGATCTTTTCTCCCGCCATGCCTCTGTCTACCCCTCCATCCTCTCTCTCCCCTTCGTAGTTTTTCCTTAAGGTCTTCAGGTTCTGGCTATATATAAATGAGAAACCCATTCTAAATTATCTCGCTGACGTACTACGACGAAATACCCAAGATGCAGATAAGATAGAGATTTTTTTATTTATTTACGGCCTCAAACATCTCAATACCTTGCGCTTTAGTTTTGCCCCCTATTATTTATCTTGTTTCTCTCCATGAAATTCAATTAAATTCAGTTGTTGTCTTAAATTCATGCTTATTCATTTTCTAAGCTTCCTAAATTCATGCTACGTTATATTCTAATCACCCAGAATTCATTGCTCTTTTAAAAAAATTACGATTTATGCATTGTTGTCTCTCAAATATTTAAAATCTACAATTAAGAGCCCTATCTACTCGCTGGCGGTACCTACCCACCACTACCCATTTTCCTTTATTCAAAAATTCTTATCGCTCCTTAAAATTATGGCTTTTAAGTGTTGATTTCTCAGCCCAAGAATTACAGCGTGATGTGCTGCTTGACTGGTCCCCCCTCTCTCTCTCTCTCTCTCTCTTTATATATATATATGATGATGATGATGATGATCTTTTCTCCCGCCATGCCTCTGTCTACCCCTCCATCCTCTCTCTCCCCTTCGTAGTTTTTCCTTAAGGTCTTCAGGTTCTGGCTATATATAAATGAGAAACCCATTCTAAATTATCTCGCTGACGTACTACGACGAAATACCCAAGATGCAGATAAGATAGAGATTTTTTATTTATTTACGGCCTCAAACATCTCAATACCTTGCGCTTTAGTTTTGCCCCCTATTATTTATCTTGTTTCTCTCCATGAAATTCAATTGAATTCAGTTGTTGTCTTAAATTCATGCTTATTCATTTTCTAAGCTTCCTAAATTCATGCTACGTTATATTCTAATCACCCAGAATTCATTGCTCTTTTAAAAAATTACGATTTATGCATTGTTGTCTCTCAAATATTTAAAATCTACAATTAAGAGCCCTATCTACTCGCTGGCGGTACCTACCCACCACTACCCATTTTCCTTTATTCAAAAATTCTTATCGCTCCTTAAAATTATGGCTTTTAAATGTTGATTTCTCAGCCCAAGAATTACAGCGTGATGTGCTGCTTGACTGGTCCCCCCTCTCTCTCTCTCTTTATATATATATATGATGATGATGATGATGATCTTTTCTCCCGCCATGCCTCTGTCTACCCCTCCATCCTCTCTCTCCCCTTCGTAGTTTTTCCTTAAGGTCTTCAGGTTCTGGCTATATATAAATGAGAAACCCATTCTAAATTATCTCGCTGACGTACTACGACGAAATACCCAAGATGCAGATATGATAGAGATTTTTTATTTATTTACGGCCTCAAACATCTCAATACCTTGCGCTTTAGTTTTGCCCCCTATTATTTATCTTGTTTCTCTCCATGAAATTCAATTGAATTCAGTTGTTGTCTTAAATTCATGCTTATTCATTTTCTAAGCTTCCTAAATTCATGCTACGTTATATTCTAATCACCCAGAATTCATTGCTCTTTTAAAAAATTACGATTTATGCATTGTTGTCTCTCAAATATTTAAAATCTACAATTAAGAGCCCTATCTACTCGCTGGCGGTAACCC
This sequence comes from Octopus bimaculoides, assembly GCF_046866305.1. Taxonomy (NCBI): domain Eukaryota; kingdom Metazoa; phylum Mollusca; class Cephalopoda; order Octopoda; family Octopodidae; genus Octopus; species Octopus bimaculoides. Next base: position 39,591,696 of record NC_142931.1, on the reverse strand, counting down.
GCCCTCCCACCCCCTCCACCGGAAGTTCATTCCTCTGTCATCCCACCCCCTCCACCGGAAGTTCATTCCTCTGCCATCCCACCCCCTCCACCGGAAGTTCATTTCTCTGTCATCCCACCCCCTCCACCGGAAGTTCATTCCTCTGTCATCCCACCCCCTCCACCGGAAGTTCATTCCTCTGTCATCCCACCCCCTCCACCGGAAGTTCATTCCTCTGTCATCCCACCCCCTCCACCGGAAGTTCATTCCTCTGTCATCCCCCCCCTCTCCACCGGAAGTTCATTCCTCTGTCATCCCACCCCCTCCACCGGTAGTTCATTCCTCTGTCATTCCACCCCCTCCACCGGAAGTTCATTCCTCTGCCATCCCACCCCCTCCACCGGAAGTTCATTTCTCTGTCATCCCACCCCCTCCACCGGAAGTTCATTCCTCTGTCATCCCACCCCCTCCACCGGAAGTTCATTCCTCTGTCATCCCACCCCCTCCACCGGAAGTTCATTCCTCTGTCATCCCACCCCCTCCACCGGAAGTTCATTCCTCTGTCATCCCGCCCCCTCCACCGGAAGTTCATCCCTCTGTCATCCTGTCAACCTCGGCTGTCTCCCGGAACCCATCTAGTGGCCTTGGCCATCCTCTCCCCTACCTTTGGGTAGCGCATTAAGGTTGAGAAATGTTTGCAGGTTGTAGGTACTGTTTTGCTTATGAATTCTTCCAATTGCAAGTTTTCTTTTCAGGTACACGACACTGCTTTTCCCCTTCCCAGGCTACAGGCCCACACCCCCAACACCCATACTGTTAGGATTTGCACTCTCAACGTCGGCACGCTGAAAGGTAGATCTGGTGAAATTGTTGAGATGCTTGAACGGAGATGCGTAGATATGTGCTGCATCCAGGAAGTAAGATGGAGAGGAGGTTCTGCAAGGTTCCTCACAGGCAAAGAACACAGGTACAAGATTTTCTGGGCAGGGAACACTGACGGGGTCGGGGGCGTAGGAATACTTCTAGCGGAGAAATGGGTGGATAAGGTAATCGAGGTCGTTAGAGTAAGTGACAGAGTACTTAAGATCAGACTAGTGCTTCATCATAGATTAGCTACTGTCATCTCAGCCTATGCACCTCAACCTGGGCTACCAGATGGTCTGAAAGACCAATTCTATGACACCCTCTTGCAAACTACCTCGTCGACGAGTGACAGGGACCTTCTCTTTGTGGCTGGAGACTTCAACGGTCATGTCGGACGTCGTGCTGGGGGCTTCCATGGCATACATGGAGGCTATGGCTTCGGTTCCCGCAACGAGGAGGGAACCAGACTGCTGGAGTTCTGTGATGCAACCAATCTTATGGTCTGCAATACCAACTTCAGGAAACCTGCCAGTCACCTAGTCACCTACCGCTCCGGCAGACACTCTAGCCAAATCGACTACATCCTCGCCAGAAATAGGGAAAGAGGGCGGCTTATAAATGCCAAAACCTACCCTGGCGAAGAATGTACCCCACAACATAGATTAGTAGTTAGCGACTTTGGGATCAAGGCAAAATGGGTGCCCAGAATTAGACAGGCTTGGAGAAGAAGGGTGTGGAAGCTTAAAGACCCTGCAAACGGACAGAGACTTAGAGACAAGTTACTTGAAGCATTTAACGAAATAGAAGGGGATATAGCATCATACAACGTGGAAGACAATTGGAGATTTCTGCGGGACAACCTGTTGAAAGCCACCGACCAGATTTGTGGGTGGTGTAAGGTCCCCTCCCAACCCAGAGTAACGTGGTGGTGGAACAAGGAGGTAGACAGGGCTATTAGACAAAAGAAACAAGCTTGGAAGGACTGGAAGAACGGTGGTAGCAGGGAATTGTACCAATGTGCCAGAAGGGAGGCTAGGCGACAGGTTTATTTAGCCAGAGGGGAAGCAGATAAGGAAAGATTTGCCAATGTTCTGCGCCGTGAGGACCAAAGACTCGAGGTATTTCGTGTTGCAAGACAGTGTAGGAGAGAGAATAGTGATGTTGTAGGAGAGAAATGTGTTCGCATGGATGATGGTACGCTTGCATTAAATGAGGATGCAAAGAAAGAGGTCTGGAGATGCCACTACGATAGATTGCTTAATAAAGAGAATGAATGGGAGAAAGAGAGCCTGCCTTATGTCGACCCAATAGAGGGACCAGCTATCCGAGTTGATAGTACCAGGGTAGATAAAGCAATTAAGAGTATGAAGACCGGGAAAGCCCCCGGCCCATCAGGAATCACTGCAGAGATGCTCAAAATATCTGGCAGTGTTGACTATAGCCTAGTCACCCGTATTACGAACCAGGTGATACACGAAGGAGTCATACCCTATGACTGGTGTAGCAGCATCATAGTCAACTGCTACAAAGGTAAAGGGGACGCTTTAGATACAAATAATTACAGAGGCATCAAGCTGTTAGATCAGGTTATGAAAGTTACAGAGAGGGTCATAGCCCAACTAATTAGGGAGCGAATCAATTTAGATGAGATGCAGTTTGGGTTCGTGCCAGGTAAAAGCACTACTGATGCCTTATTTCTAGTGAGACAGTTGCAAGAGAAATACCTAGCCAAGGATAAACCTCTGTACCTGGCTTTCGTTGACATGGAGAAAGCCTTTGACAGGGTCCCCCGATCCCTTATCTGGTGGTCAATGAGGAAACTTGGGATAGAAGAATGGCTAGTGAGAGCTGTGCGAGCCATGTACAGAGATGCGGCCAGTAAGGTGAGGGTTGGAAATGAGTACAGCAATGAATTCCGGGTAGAGGTAGGGGTCCACCAAGGTTCCGTCCTCAGCCCCCTATTATTTACCATAGTCCTCCAGGCAATCACAGAGGAGTTCAAGACAGGTTGCCCCTGGGAGCTCCTCTATGCTGATGACCTTGCCCTAATTGCGGAGTCACTATCAGAACTAGAGGAGAAGTTTCAGGTGTGGAAGCAAGGTCTAGAATTGAAGGGCCTTAGAGTCAACCTAGCTAAAACCAAAATCCTAATAAGTAGGAAGGTAGATAAAACACAAACCCCTTCAGGTAGATGGCCCTGCTCAGTATGTAGAAAAGGAGTAGGTAGTAACTCTATAAGATGTACCCGGTGCAAGCTATGGACACATAAGAGGTGCAGCAACATCAAAGGCAGGTTAACTAGCAAGTTAGTTTTTGTTTGTGGCAGATGTTCAGGTGCAATAAAGACTGCAAACAAACAGGAAACAACTTCTATCTCATTCCAGGGTGAAAAACTAGAGGTAGTCGATAGCTTCCGCTATCTGGGCGACCAAGTTAGTAGTGGGGGTGGGTGCGCTGAAAGTGTAGCTGCTAGAATAAGAATAGCCTGGGCAAAGTTTAGAGAGCTCTTACCCCTGCTGGCGACAAAGGGACTCTCACTCAGAGTAAAAGGCAGACTGTATGACGCATGCGAACGAACAACCATGCTACATGGCAGTGAAACATGGGCTGTAACTGCTGAGGACATACGTAAGCTCGCAAGGAATGAAGCCAGTATGCTCCGTTGGATGTGTAATGTCAATGTGAATACCCGTCAGAGTGTAAGTATCTTGAGAGAAAAGCTGAACATTAGAAGCATCAGTTGTGGCGTGCAAGAGAGACGATTGCGCTGGTATGGACATGTGGTGAGAATGGAGGAGGATAGCTGCGTGAAAAAGTGCCACACCCTAACAGTTGAGGGAACCCGTGGAAGAGGTAGGCCCAGGAAGACCTGGGCTGAGGTGGTGAGGCAAGACCTTCGTACATTGGGCCTCACCGAGGCGATGACTACGGACCGAGACCTTTGGAAATGGGCTGTGCGTGAGAAGACCCGGCAAGCCAAGTAAGATCGTTGCCAGTGCCCCTGGACTGGTTCTTGTGCGGGTGGCACATGAGATGCACCATTTTGAGCGTGGCCGTTGCCAGTACCGCCTGACTGGCTCCTGTAGGATTTTCGAGCGAGATCGTTGCCAGTGCCCCTGGACTGGCTTGTGCGGGTGGCACATAAAAGACACCATTTCGAGCGTGGCCGTTTTCGTGCGGGTGACACGTAAAAGCACCCACTACACTCTCTGAGTGGTTGGCGTTAGGAAGGGCATCCAGCTGTAGAAACTCTGCCAAATCAGACTGGAGCCTGGTGTTGCCATCCGGTTTCACCAGTCCTCAGTCAAATCGTCCAACCCATGCTAGCATGGAAAGCGGACGTTAAACGATGATGATGATGATGATGATATATATATACACACACATACAGAGGGTGCATAAGATATTTGAGGACAGATTTATGTTTACAAAAAGACAGATATATAATAACAGGTAACTTTACTTATCAAAAATGCTATAAAGATAAAAATAAACCTTCTTTTCTATAATGTTATTCAATAAAGCCCCTTTCAGCTTCAACAACTGCTTCTATATGGGATCTAAATCATCTACATGCTCAAATCAAGTGATCCAGGTTCATTTTGGACATTACTCTGACCATGGCAGCTTTCAAAGAATCTTTGGTGTTATGGGCATGTTCATTGACCTCTCCACATGTATAGTCCAATGGATTGAGATCTGGGGAATTAGGAGGCCAAATGTTAGGGATTATGTAATCATGAAAATTTTCTGCCATCCATTCCTGTTACTAGAGCCATGTGTGATAGTACAGAGTCTTACTGAAACACATATGGCCTTCCATTGCATACACTGTTTATCCAGGGCTTAACAATTATTTCCAGGACCTCAATGTAGGTGGCAGAGTTAACTCTAAGGCCATGTGGAAAGAAGTATGGAAGCATCACATGTCCTTCATTGCTGACAACCCCTAAAACCATGACAGTTGCAGGAAATTTTGTATGCATAACACTTGGAACTTCAGAAGGGTCTGCACATAACTATCTGTCATTTCTTCTGTTAACTTATTGATTTTGGTTGTAGTTTTTCTTGTTTGAGAAAAACCAAATCAAATCTTCTCCTGCTAGATTTTTCAGTTTGTTTAAGAGCCTTTTAGATCTAATGTAGTGATTTTCTTTTGCTTTTTCTGACAAATTGACCTTTCCTCATCCTATAAGACTTATATCTTATATCTAACTGTTCCTCCTGACACATGGAGATCTTTTGCAATTGACCTCATGGACTTTCTGGGATTGTAATTAATGGTCTGTTGAACTTGCTGGATAAATTCAGGTGTTCTAGTGATTTCAGAGTGTTTAGAATGCTTTTTATGCTTTGATACTGGTGATACGTTTCTATCTGGATTACAACTGCCTGATGAACAGGAATATGAAACTCTGAGTAACAGTTTTTGTGATGTTTTTGCAGTTTTAATAAAGCATATTACTCTACCTCCAGTATTCAAGTACTATTTTATGGTTAGCCATAAAATAAAATAGCGTTTTGTTTTTATTTTTTAGTTAGAAATTTTTGAGTGGTCCTACTAAAGGTTATAAATAAGAATTGCGCCCATATTGTAATTCTTGTGAACTACTTGAGTGTGAAATTCCTAGAGAGTTCTGTTTATCCTGATGAGGGGCTCATTGCTGAGATACACTTTAACTTGCAATAAGATTGCAGCAATGAACTCCCAAAATGGCCATAGATGTAGATTTTGACTTGCCATTTTTTGGAACTATCTTACGCTCCTTGGATACCGGACCTACCATGGATTACTTCATTTTTAAGAACTGACTATTTTGATATATTTTTTTAATCGATGGGTAAAAATGTTTTAGTCAACTGATATGTTTTAGTAATTGTCTTTAATCACCTACTTTAGTCAATTTTTAGGTTTGGCCACTTGAGGACACTCGAAAATATGCACAGCAAAGCTAAGAATTTCTCTTGCTTTTAATCGCCTCATTCTTGGTTACATGTATATACATATTTCGTACTTTTCTCTAAAATGATCTTTATTGTTTGCACTACCCCTTAAAATAACCTTTGATGTCAGTGGTTGTGCCCACCTTTAACCACCCCCACTGCCAGTACCAGAAATCTCTTTGTCTTACTGGACATTCAGTTGCCCTTCCCTTCTCTCTTCCCCACATCGCTAGACTAACTAAACCAGATAGCAGCCCACTCACCTATGGTTTTTTTTCCTACATTTATATCTGCAGCATCAGTAATGCTTACACCCACAATGCTCATAACGCTTATATTTACAACACCCCAAACACTTTCATATACAATGTTTGCTCACTCCCCACCCCACGCCCAATAGAGGCAACAACCTTAACAATTCTAACATGTTTGAATGACGGTAGGTTAAAAGCAAGAACAACTATTATGACATCTGCTACCAAACGATCACGGGAGCCTTCTTTTCAGGTACTGAATATCATCTCTCCTTCCTGTTTTACCTCCCATATCTCTTTCCCAGTTTTCAGAGTCAGCACTGTCAATGTAGGCACACTGAAAGGAAGGTCTTGTGAGATTGTAGAGATGCTTGAACAGAGATGTGTTGATCTATGCTGCATTCAAGAGGTAAGGTGGAGAGGAGCTTCAGCAAAGGTCCTCACAGGCAAGGCACATAGGTATAAAATCTTCTGGGAAGGTAACAGTGATGGAGTAGGGGTGTGGGCATACTCCTAGTGGAGAAATGGGTGGATAAGGTCATAGAGATAGTCAGGGTATACAATAGAGTGCTTAAGCTTAGGATAGTCTTGCAGAATAGTGTAGCTACAATTATCTCTGCCTACATCCCACAAGCAGGCCTACCAAATGATCAGAAGGATCCCTTTTATGATACCCTTCTACAGGCTACCTCAAAAATGAGTGGCAATGACCTCATCTTTGTGGCTGGAGATTTTAATGGACATGTCAGACAGCATTCCGGTATCTTCCCTGGTGTTCACTGGGGCCATGGAATTGGTTCCCTAAACGAAGAGGGAACTAGGCTACTGGAGTTCTGTGATGCAAGCAACCTATTAATCTGCAACACTAACTTCAGGAAGCCAGACAGCCACCTGATAACCTATCAATTAGGTGACTCTGCTAGTCAGATTGATTTCATCCTCACCAGACAGTGAGATACAAGGTTGCTCTTAAATACAAAGACCCTCCCTGGTGAAGAATTTACCCCCCCCCCCCAGCATAGACAAGTTATTAGTGACTTTAGACTCAAGGCCAGAAGGATGCCAAGAAGCTGACCAATACAGAAAAGAAGGATTTGGAAGCTAAAGAACCCTTCACAAGGTCAGAGATTTAGAGACATCCTCATTGAGAAATTTGATGAGAGGTGAGGAGGAGGTACAGACTTCGGGCATAGAGGATAACTGGAAATTCCTACGGGACAGCTTACTGAGTGCCACAGACCACATCTGCAGCTGGCGCAAAGTCCCTTCCAGACCTAGGGTAATGTGGTGGTGGAATAATACTGTAGACAAGGCCATCAGAGCAAAGGAACAGGCCTGGAAAGCCTGGAAGAGTGGGGGTAGCAGGGAACTGTACCAGACAGCTAGAAAAGAGGCTGGGCGACAGGTATACATAGCCAAGGGAGAAGCAGAAAAGAAGTTTGCCAATGTTCAGTGACATGAGGACCAAAGAACTGAAGTATTTCGGATTGTGAGAGAAAATTGTGATGTCATAGGAGAGAAATGTGTCTGCATGGAAGATGGTGCACTTGCTTTTAATGATTATGCAAAGAAAGAGGCTTAGAGAAGCCATTATGAAAGGCTGCTAAATGTGGAGCATGAATGGGAGGAGGAGAGCCTGCCAAATGTTGACTCAGTAGAGGGACCAGCTACCCAAATAGATAGCACTCTGGTAGATAAAGGAAGTAAGGATATGAAGTCAGGAAAAGCCCCCAGGCCATCAGGAATCACTGTTGAAATGCTCAAAATATCTGGTGGTATGGATTATGGTCTAGTCACCTGTATTGAGAACCAGGTAGTTCATGAAGGAATCATACCTAATGATTAGCATAGCAGCGCCATAGTCAACTGCTACAAATGTAAAGGTGATGCTTTAGGTAGAAATAACTACAGGGGAGAAGTTTCAGGTGTGGAAGTAAGGTTTAGAATCAAAGGGCCTTATAGTCAATGTTGCAAAACCCAAAGTCCTATTAAGTAGAAAGGTGAACACATCACAAACCCCTTCCGGCATAAGAGATGCAGCAACTCAAAGGAAGGTTAACCAGGAAGATAGCTTTTGTGTGCGGCAGATGCACAGGGGCAATAAACACTGCAGATGTTCATAAAACTGATTCCATCACATGCCAGGGGGAAAAACTAAAAGTAGTCGATAGCTTCCGCTACCTAGGTGACCAAGTCTGTAGTGGGGGGTGGATGCTCGGAGATCGTTGCCACTAGAATAAGAATAGCCTGGGCAAAGTTCAGAAAGCTCCCACCTCTACTGGTGACAAAGGGCCTCTCACACAGAGTGAAAGGTAGATCGCATGATGTATGTGTGCGAACTGCCATGCTACATGGCAGTGAAATATGGTATGTGACTGCTGAAGACATGCATAGGCTTGAAAGAAATGAAGCTTGTATGATCCGCTGGATGTATAATGTCAGTGTGCACATGACAGAGTGTAAGCACCCTGAGAGAAATGTTGGACATAGGAAGCATCAGATGTAGTGTACAAGAGAGACAACTACACTGGTATGGTCATGTGCTGTGTATGGATGAGGAGAGCTATGTGAAGAAGTGTCACTCCCTAACAGTGGAAGGAACCTGTGGAAGAGTCACAAAATAATATGGTAAATATATATACTGAAGGAAGAATTTAACTGATCCATCAAAGCAATGGAATGACACTGCTAAGAAGTCCCAATTACAGGATGAAACTGCTGTCCAGTGCTCTAGCTATGCCCATGAGGCAGTTATCTACCCTGTCACTGGATATAAATGTTTTTCACACAGCTATAAGTGTTTTAACTCTTTATTTCTAGCAATAACTGTGCTCTTAGCACCCACAATCACAATTAGTGATGACCAAATTACTCCTACATGGCTTTGTATTGCGGCTAGTTGCTTATGTTAATTTTTTATATATACATACATACACACACAAATAACCCTTGTTCAATTTCCTTCTTCTTCAAGACACCCTCACCACCACCAATCACCTCCCAAACTGCAGTTCTTCCTTGACACCACTTACTTTTCTTACAATATGGAATCATTTTACTTCTTATCCATCCTTCATCTTTTAATACTGTTCTCCCAACTCTCATTTTCATTGATGAGCTACCCCAACACTAACCCACCAAATTATCTCTCCACACCCTCCACCTAACATCTCACCTTTCTCATACACTCTCTCTTTTCCCCATCCACTCCTGCAATTGACCCAACCACGTCATCTCTTTCTCTCATCCTTTATCATTACTATTCTGCTGCTCCCACACTGTCAGTCATCTCTACTCCTTCCCTCATTCCTGGTCCCTACACCCCACTCATTTCTACCCAACTCATACACTGACATCATCATTATTTCCTTATTGCTCTCCAGCTCCATTCAATTAGTTGCATCCTCTCTTCTAAGATATGAGTAGCTATGTAGCTATCAACAGCAAGAAACCTATTCTGCTCTGGCCCTTTTCTCTAATACTTTACTCCTCTTTACTCATCTCTTAGCATAAAGTTGCTCTCTCCATCAAGGTTCTTAGTCTTTGCACTGTGGCCTAAAAAGAGCACCCTGTACCTGCTGTAAAGTGACTGGCATTCAGAAGACTATCCAACCATAGAAAACATGCTAAAGCAGAGTACAATGCAGTCCTTGGGCCCATTTGATGTCAGTCTATCTAAACCCATACCCACACAGAACCTGGACATTAAATAATGATGATGATGGTAGAAGACACCCAAAATGCATTAAAATCAAGATCAAAACCACAAATGCAAAGCAAACTTCTTAACCAGAATTATTTTATGGGACTGTGACTATGGTGAGATAGATTCTTTTAGGATATAGTTTTGATTACACTGATTGTTACTCATTTTATCAAACTCAAATGGAAAAAAAAAGGTGAAGAACTCAGGTAGGATTTGAACTTATGAAATATATGTGCATGAAGGTATATGTCAAAATGGATATGCGTATTGTAATCCACTGGATGCTGACTTTCATATATTATTTACTTTCTTACCAATGCAATTGTTTAGATAATTCAGTTGTCAAGTTTCTTTTTCACCAAAACAATAAAAATACACTAAAATGCGTAGGAGTAATCTCCCTGTAAAACTTTTTATCATTTATATTTTTTTAAGCTAAAATCGCGTTTTAGTATTTTTTAGATTTACCCATGAATACAATACAACCACTGGAGATGAGCCATTGATGCTTCTATTAACCGTTCAATTCCCAACCAACTGGTAAATTTATGTATTTGTAAGTAAAACTCACCGTTAATAATTCCTTGGCAAGAGGTCCTATTTCACGAACACATTCTTCTAAAGGTTTTTTCAGTTGAGGAGTAAATGAGCTCCATAGTAAAACTGCGTTTTCTGGCCATTCTTCTTTGGATGGTAATCCAAGAATTCTGAAGGAGTAGATATAATAGTTATAATAGTGGTAATCCATGAACTGAGATGGAATAGATATAAAAGAATAAATAATAATTTTTTTTAGAAAAGTAGGTTCAAATCTTCAGTTGTCTGCAAAATCATCATCATCATCGTTTAACGTCCGCTTTCCATGCTAGCATGGGTTGTATTTTCTATTTTGAATAGAAAACTAATTTCCTAAGTATTGCTGGCTATAATCCATTCATTCATTCAAACCTTATGCATTTTATTTTACATTTAAGTTTCTATGCATGCAATGAAGGCAAAGCTTATCACAATTTGAGCACTTTCATATTACCTAAACAATCATCTTTACCCTTCAATGCACTATAATTACTAACCACTCAACCATGAAGGAGTGGATCTTGTCAGCTAGACAAACTGAAACCAGCCTAAGCATACAAATCAATAGTTTTAGGGAGATTTGAACTCATAATCATGAAATTATCCAGAATCTTACCTCAGAGCATTTGAGCTTTAACATTCTTGATATTTATTTTATCATGATAAAACTTATCCTTAATGGTATTTGAACTCAGAACACATATACACTAGGTACCACTAAATCCTTTCAAGACTTTTAGAATCAATTTACCCATTGTATATAAATTAACATTCATTATAGTTATATAGCTCTATTTTTAATATCTTAAAGATTACTCTTTTTCTTCAACTTTCTATCAAGATGGTCATTTCTATTTAACCATTTAGAATTTAAACTGGCTATATCCAGCCTAAATATTCTACCTCCTTTATCAGCCAGATCCAGCCTTTTACACCTACCCTACAATGTCATTCTAAAAATAAACAATTACAGCATTGAAATCTCAAAGCTATGAGATAATACACAATTAATTAAAAATGATGGATAAATAAGTATCACATTTGACCTAGTAATACTGAATGCTGAAGGGTTAAAACCACATTCTATAAATTTTCCAGCCTTTGTTTGCTGAGTGCTATCTTTCAGTTATAACTCAGGACTAATATCATCTATGTATCGCATCACTTTTTCCATATTTGTCTTCTTTAATATTTCCTTTCTTTCATTCACTTTCACACTGGCCTAGTCTATTTCCCTAATCTCTTATCCATAATTGCATTGAAATGTTCTTCTTAGCTCAAAATTGTTTTGCATTAACTGGAAACAAAATTGGAATGTTAGAATAACAAATAGTGTCTGTTTGATAGGTTTTTGTAAATCAAATACTACTCTAATTTTAAGATATAATAAAAATTACATGAACATAATGTTGTTAAGGCTACTGTACAAAGCTCATACAGACATAACAACTACTTGTAAACTCTTAAGAACACAATATTGAACATGAAATCTTTCACAACTAAAACATCATAAAATGCTATTCTCACATAAAATGCTACTTCCATACATAGAATGATGGAGTTACATTCTAAAAACAATACCTTTAACAATTAAAGGTGTCGTTTTTAAACCATAACAAAAATATGTTAATTTAGCAACAGTGATATCTAAAATTTAATGAAAATATTGTCAAAAACATAATTAATTTTGATAAATCTAATGCAGGATACAGTACCTCTAAAAACTTTGTTTTGTAATAGTTGTTTAATAGATGTGCTTATGTAGTTTTCTCTAAGACCACAGGAAAATTTGTCCTCAGGGTATAATTACATTCCTACTGTTCACAGCTGTAAGTTCTACTTGTTCACTCATGTTCCTAATGTTTATAATAGTAAGCTATACCCCTTGCTATATTTCTAAACAGCAAGGTGGAATGTGCTATTTTAAGTCAGGGATCTCACTCACAAAAGAGAATTAATATAAAATAACTTCTTGCCTACAAAATATTATTCATTATTAAAAACTAATTAAGAACTAGCTAGCTATAAAGTCATTGATTAAGTTCTATTTAATCAGTGACTTATAGCTAGTTAGTCCTCAAGTAACTGTTACCTAACATTTCAGTAAATGTTCATATTTTGGTTCTGAAACTTCAAGCTGTTGTTGGTTAAAATCAATTTAGCTTAAAAGTACTTCACATTTACCCATACAAATTTATCTCACAGAAATTACTGTTTTCATATTTGGAACATCACTTTAACAAATAATGTACTTGAAAAAACAGAAATATCATAAGCAAAAATAATATGCATAATTTGCAAACATTCCCTTATCAACAACTGCAAATCCATAGCTTACTAATGCATCATACCATCCTTCTCTGTAAAAACTACCAATTCTGCTTCATGCTTCTTTTCATATCCAACCATATTTATAATGTCCTACTCCATAATTTCTATGAAACATACAAAGAGTCAGTGTGTCTCCACTGCTGTCTTAAGATACAAAATTAACTGCATTAACACTCTGCCAGTAAACTACAGTTTTCTTCTCTAAGAAAATAGGCTTTGAACACTAGTTTCTATGCTAAAGCACCAAAATTAAAATAACCTAACAACAAAATTCAATAGTAATTTCTATGTCAAAGTACTTATACAGTAAATTCTTAAATAATAGTAACCTTGGAGATTTGAGATGCTGCTATTGCAAGTTTTCTAAGGTTTAAGAAGATTTCTTGGATGTATTGCTCATGTAATATAAGGAACAGTACAGTAAATAAAAAGTAGAAATATATAGAGAATACCATTTTATTAACTGAAGGAAGCAACTTTTGGTGAAATAAAAAAATGGTATTTTTAAATTGCAAAAGTAGGCATAAACATAGTGCATTGCCAACAGTTTTCAAAAGCAATACTAGCCATTTTCTTAAATATTATGAATACCATTATTTTGGAAGCATAAGTCACTGAATAAAGCTTGTTAATTAAAGGTAAATACCAGATAATTTCATTTCACAGTTTAATAAAGCAAGAATTTTACTCACTCAAATATTTTTGCTAACTGGTGAATTTCTGACTGTCCACAGAATAAAGGCCTGAATAATGCAATAAATAATGTTCGTTTGTTTTTAATTTAGCAGACATCTTTATTATGTACGAAAACTAAAAAAAGAAAAACATGTAACATTTCTCATCAAATGTTTATTTCTCTGGTGTTTGAAGAAAATGAAGATATTCTTGGTGGAATCAATTTCCTCGCATTTTTTTTTTTTTTAATCAATCACTGAATAATAAAATAAATACCACAAAACATACCTGCTTAACAACATCCACTGCTTTGAAATTCAATTCCAAACTGGTACAATATACTTCATCTTCACATACCATTCTAGAGATTTTTTTCCCCCCTTTTCTTCTTCAAATGGTATACGTCCTAATCCAGATTTAGCAACCAGTTAAGCTACTGGCGAGATCAAAACTGCTTCATTTGTGCTTCAAACTTTTTTTTAAAACTAATTTTGTCATGAGCTCCTTTTAAAACATAGATGTGTGTGTGTGTGTGTGTGTGTGTGTGTGTGTGTGTGTGTGTGTGTGTGTGTGTAGTTAATTGATTATGCTTGTAAGTACCCAGATTGAGTGAATGTCTAATATGTGAGATTATAGTTCCAGTTTACAGCATTCCATTGTTCAAAGTCTCATATCCTTTCTCCTGAGATATTCTTCAAACAGGCCAGCAGAAGGAAACAAATTACGATTAGTTTCAATCGTATAGCTATTCCAGGTTGGATACACTGATTACATAACAGTTGTATGTCAAGGGAAATAATTCAGTGTTCTAGGATTTAGGTTGTCCATGCACACAAACATCTGCATACAAAAATACATACCCACATAAAGAGGGTCACTGACACGCCTAGAAACAGATCTAAGAGAATTAACTCAAATATCCATTTTTGTTGCTTTTTTTGTTTTGTTTTTTATTAACTCTTTGGTTTCATCTATTTGATAGTGTCACAGAATTCACAAAAAGATGGCGGGCTCGACATCCATGATTGAGGAAGATGTTGAAGCATTGTTAAAAAAATATTCTGCTACAATGGAGTTCCTATTTAGGAGATTCCTGACGTGTTCCCTCCAGTGGTTTAGGATGCTCTGGCAGTCTTCAAAGTACTTGTTGAGGCTCATATAGGGCCGTGTAGTTCTTTGATACAAGTATATGAATTTCTGAAGTTTTCAATACCATACCACACACTGCTATGTGGATGGCACAGAACGAATTCAGTTGCCCTGATCATTTTATGTCACTCATCCATGATGGCATGGATAGCACATCAAAAGAACATATCAGATTCCCTAATCACCAATAGCTTAAAGCAAAGAGATGCACTTGCCCCAACTTTATCTTTGTGGGCCCTTGAAGCCATAATACACAAAATCCCATCAAACAACCCTGGCATATGAATCATGTACCATTTCAATGGTGGACTTTACAATTTGTCCAGACTTCAATCACAAAGACTGACTAACAAAATCTATGTCACTGAGCCGCAAGTACACTAATGACAATGCCTTGCCAACTCATTCACCTGAAGAAATGCAGAAATCAGTCAACAACTTCAAAAATGCATGTGGTCACCTCAGTCTAGCAATCAACAGCCAGAAGACCAAAGTACCTGCACACCCTGCCCCAAACTCAATCCTTCCTGATTTCAACTTCACCATCTCTAACACACCACTGGAAGAAGTAGACCAGTTCCCACACTTTGCTCTCTACACAATGTAACTCCATAAAAGGCATCAAGAACAGGATTTGAGGTGCCCATGTCACTGTCTTTGGAAACAAGAACCTGAAACAATAAACCAAGTTCGTGGTGTATCAAGCCATAGTTGTTTCCATCTTCATTTACAGTTGAGAGATGTAGACTTTGTACCACATGAACATCTGTAAAGTGGAACAACTTCATGAACTGAAACTTCAATCAGTTATGAACATCAAATGGGGAGGACTATGTCATCAACTTTGCAGTCCTTGAACAGGCCAAAGCCAACAGCATTGAGGTCATCATCAAATGGACAGATCTTGTCCACTGCATCACTTCAAATGGACAGATCTTGTCCACTGCATGAATAGCATCAGTCTACCACAACAAATTCCCTACAGTAAACTCAACACTGTCAGGAGATCCTGCAGCTGTCGCATGCAAAACTACAAAGATCAAATCAAACAGACAATGAAGAAAACCAACATGGGAGCAACATGCAGAAGACAGAACAATGTGGCATCACATCATCAAAATCAGTTTAGAACATTTTGAGGAACATCATTGAAGAAATAAACAGGATAAATGTCTTTGACAAAAGATCTACTGACTCCAATCAAGATGCTTCATCAACCATCAGATGTGACCTCCATTAACAATTGTTCCACAGAAAAATCAGTCTTGCCATCCATCATAGGCACCAGCATAAACGAAGAACCAAAAATGAAGAAATACTCAAAGATGAAGAAGGTCCGGTGACTTCTTTTTTTTAACATACATGCAAATTTTATATGTTGTATGGGTAAGTAGATGGGAGTGGGTGAGTGGATGGATGTGTGGTGGAAGTTGTAGGCACAGACATAGCTGTGTGGTTAAGAAGTTTGCTTTCCAACTATGTACTTTCAGGTTCAGTCCTAAGGTTCATAAAATAAAGCACCAATCAAGTACTGGGGTTAACGTAAGCAACTAGCACCACCTTCAAATTTCAGGCCTTGTATTACATTAGAAACTACTACTACTGCTACTGCTGCTGCTGCTACTACTACTACTACTACTACTACTACTACTACTACTACTACTACTACTACTACTACTACTACTACTACTACTGAGTTATCTCAGTGTGAGAGTGTTGAACAGGAATAATTTCACCTTGATAGCAAGCCACATCCAACACACTCAGGTCTCAAAGACTTGTTTTGTGATCCCTACTCTTCCAAATAGCGTAGGTTCCTGCAGCAGTTCCAATTTACTTTTGAACTGTAACTGATCTAACCAAGATCTGAGATTGGTAGTTACTATTCCAAACACACCAACTCCTACACTTACTTCCTTTAAGTTCTATATAATTTTTAGTTCTCTTTTCAATCTACTACAGATGGTCATATTCTCTTCTTTACATATTATTTTACTGATTCTGTCAGAATCATTATATTATATTATTTTGATGAATCACTCATCATCATCATCATCATCGTTTAACGTCCGCTTTCCATGCTAGCATGGGTTGGACGATTTGACTGAGGACTGGTGAACCGGATGGCTGCACCAGGCTCCAATCTGATCTGGCAGAGTTTCTACAGCTGAATGCCCTTCCTAACACCAACCACTCCGAGAGTGTAGTGGGTGCTTTTACATGCCACCGGCAAGAGGGCCAGTCAGGTGGTACTGGCAACGGCCACGCTCAAAATGGTGTTTTTAACGTGCCACTTGCACAGGAGCCAGTCCAGCGGCACTGGCAGCGATGATATTTTAATGATTTTGCTAGAATCATAAGCATGCCAGACAAAATAATATTTAGCAGCATTTCATCTGTCTTTGCATTCTGAGTTTAAATTCCACCAAAGTCAACTTTGCCCTTTGTCTTTTTTGGGTTGATAAAATAAGTACCAGTTAAGTACTGGGTCAATGTAATTAACTAGCTTCCCTACCCACCCCAAAATCTCAGGCCTTGTGCCAGTAGTAGTAGTACTAGTACAGCAACAGGGCATTTATTATCATTATTAATATTAAGCAGGTCTTGTGCCTATAGCAGAATTATTATTGTTGTTATTAACTTATAGATGTTTTCGAACAGTAAGTTTGCTAACATTCATTAGACTTGAGATCTAAGTCATAGACTTGAGATCTAAGTCTATGGCAAAAATGTGACTATTAGATTTTAATGAATGTAAAATATATGGCTATCTAAAACATAGGTCTCAAATAGGATGGGACATTAAAACTTTGCTCCAATTTCTAGACAAAAACAAGAATTTTAGTAGTCTAAGGGAAGTAACTATCCGATAGGGTACACACACACATTGTTTAATATATTAAGCCTTCGGCAGATTCGAAATATTAATAGGTTTTAGCAAGATAGTGCATGATTAATAAAAGACAATCATCATCATCATTTAACATCCACTTTCCATGCTAGCATGGGTTGGACAGTTTGACTGAGGACTGACAAGCCAGGAGGCAACACCAGGCTCCAATCTACAGCTGGATGTCCTTCCTAAAGCTAACCACTCCAAAAGTGTAGTGGGTCCTTTTTACGTGTCACCAGCACAAGAGCCAGGCAGGAGGCACTGGCATCAACCACACTCAAATGGTGCTTTTTACATGCCACCGGCATGGGTGTCAGTCACAATGTCAATAAATAAGCATTATACTTGACAAAATAATTCAAATACTAAAAGGTTAAGGATATCCTTAAGGTCATTTCATCATGTTAAACCATTAATCCCAGCACACTTTTTCTCTCTCCATTTTTTTCCCCTCTCAATCTTTTCTGTTGAAAAGTACAGGCTTGAAATGTCTAAGACTTTTCCATTCTTCTCAAGCATTAAACTAATACACTTGCTCACTGTCCCTTTACCTGTCTTCGTCTTTTATTTTCTGTAAATTTGAACTATATATATATATATATATATATATATATATATATATATATATATATATATTCTTCATTATTTTCAAAATTAACTGAAACAAAGACAGTGTATTTCAACAGAAATATGATGACCAAATGGTTAATATCAATGAAAGTTTCTGTCAAAATAATATTAATAGATAATCTTTATATCAGACTTAACATGGACGTCTTGTTGGAACACTAAGTACTGCATTATTAGCCTTGAGAGATCCACTCATATAAGCGCTTGGTGTATAAAAGCATACACAGATTATAGCAGACAAGAATCATCTGATATAGGTGCTGGAATTCCCACATCACATAATTTCATTCTACTGGAAATCATAAGTGGAAAGCGTCCAGTCAACACTTGTCAGTGAAATCTCACTGCTACAATATATAAAATATCAGCATCTTTTCAAACACTGGTGGTGCAAATAGCCAGCAGGCTTATTAAAAATTAACTATTATAGTGACAGAAGCACTATTAATGCCAAAAGGTCCCTGAAATACGTTAAAAAGAAATTTTTTTTTTAATAAATAAACTTGAAAAACAGATTTAATAATTGAAAATAAAAAATAGGAATTATAATTACCTTCTGTTAAAAAGTTCTGCAAATATACAACCACAACTCCACAAATCAACAGGTGAAGCATACTGAGCTTGTAGAATGACTTCAGGGGCACGATACCATAATGTTACAACCTAAATGAGAAATAAATTTCAACTTTTGTGTATGCGTGTGTGTGTGTGTGTGTATCATCATCATCATCATCATCGTTTAATGTCCGCTTTCCATGCTAGCATGGGTTGGACGATTTGACTGAGGATTGGTGAAACCGGATGGCAACACCAGCCTCCAATCTGATTTGGCAGAGTTTCTACAGCTAGATGCCCTTCCTAACGCCAACCACTCAGAGAGTGTAGTGGGTGCTTTTACGTGCCACCCGCACACATATATATATATATATATATATATATATATATATATATAACACAAATAATAAATGGGTATATGCATATATACGTACATGTATGTACATACTTACATCTACTTGTATATATAGATGCATATCTGGGTACAGGACATTGGAAACAAAGCATAGACAAAATGATAAACGAGTACAGAAAACACACAGGCCACATAGAGAACATCTCCTTCATCAGCTGCCCCCATTCTAACACAGGCGTTTCGAAGAGTATATATAATGAAAATAGGACAAGGTAGAAAATATTAAAATAATTTTATCATGAAGAACATTTTAGTACTGGTCTCAGTCTTTGCGACTTTTTCAACTTTGAGTAAAGCACGAAAAACAATTAAATTGTGGAAAAATTAAATGAAATGTGTTTTGAAATATTTAAAAAAAAACATTTAATTTAATTTTCCCACAATTTCTACCTTATCCTATTTTACTCATACATATCAACTCGTGTGTACTTTTCGACCTTCTACACACACACACACATATATATGTACTAGCAGCTAAGCCCAGTTTCACCCGGTCGGTTTGGATGATGTGGCTGTAAAACCTGATCTGTGTAAGCATTCAAATTGTTTGGGCACGCTTACATTAAAAAAACAATTTTAGAATGACTTTTTCCATCAAAACACTAAAAATAACTTACCACCAAAAAAAACCAGCCAAGATTCAACCAAATCAAGAAATAAACCCAAATACTAAGCGAACAAAGATGAACCATCCCACTTCCATTGCGCGCGCATGCACACACACACACACACACCCCTTTTACATACACACGCACATATTCACACAGAGTTGAAACACTGTTTGATTTATTTTTTCAGCGTACAATTTTCATCATCCCACAACCAAGTATGACATCATCCCTTCCTTCCTTCCTTTCTCATTCATAAACACAAGAGTATTATTATAGTAGATTATCTCGGTAACCATGGAGCTATGAAAAAAATACAAAGCCCAGCATCACCACCGGATCATTCTACACATTTGTGTAATTTTTCGTGCAATTCCACCCAGCTGTTTGACAGTGAATCCCAAGACAAGAAAGAATCACCCATCTCAAATTTATATTGTTATATTATAACAATATATATATATATATTGTTATCCCACAACTCCCTGATATACCAGTGTTCACTACTTACTGCATTTCTCCTTTCCCTCCCCTCTCTCCCACTCTCCTTTCACATTCTCATGAACTCCCTGCTCACTCACTTTGTTCAGTCCTCTGCACCACTCCACTTACTTTTACTTCCCTGTGCCTTGAGGGTATGCTCTGGCACATCTTCACCACCATCTCTCTCTCTCTCTCTCTCTCTCACTTTGACTGGGATAGCCATGTATCTCCTCTACAGCAAGGTAACCAAACCTGTGTTGGAGCCACTCTAATCCACCTGAGACATATCATAAATTACTTGAGGAATGAATAAACAAAGATGTAGGATCAAGGAAATTTTTTAGACTTGTGCTGGTGCCACAATATAATGCACCCGATACACACTGGAGGCACATGGGTTAGTGGTTAGTGTGTTGGTCACATGATCGTAAGATTGTGGTTTGGATTCCTGGACTGGGTGATGCATTGTGTTTCTGGAGCAAAACACTTCATTTCATGTTGCTCCAGTCAACTCAGTAAGAAAAAGTAATCCTGCAACATACTGGCATCGCGTCCAAGGAAGAATATATAGGCCAGAGAAGCCAGGAAACTAGCCCTAAGCTCTTTACAGTGTTAGAAAGGATATCCAGCAGTCAGTGCCAACAGTACGGTACCTGACTGAATTCCAACTAGGAGCCTTTACAATAACAACATTGCTAGCCATTAGTTTAAGAATAAAGGGTCATTTACACACCCAGGAATGATGATAACTGGAGATCAAACCAATCTAAATATTGATTATACAAGTGAAGTCACATGACTTAGTGGTTATGGTATTCAGATCACAATTGTAAAGTTGTGAGTTTGAGTCTTCACAGCATGTTGTATCCTTGAGCAAGACACTTTATTTCACATTGTCCCAGTCCACTCAGCTGGCAATAATGAGTAATAACTGTATTTTTCAAAGGGTCAGCCTTGTCACATTCTGTGTAACACTGAATCTCTCTGAGAACTACATTAAGGGTACTCATGTCTGTGAAGTGTTCAGCCACTTACTCTCTTTTACTCTTTTATTTGTTTCAGTCATTTGACTATAGCCATGCTGGAGCACTGCCTTTAGTTGAACAAATTGACCCCAGAACTTATTCTTTATAAACCTGGTACTTGTTCTATTGGTCTCTTTACCGAACCACTAAGTTACGGGGACGTAGACACACCAACATCGGTTGTCAAATGGTGGTGGGGGTATAAACACAGATATATATATATACATGATGGGCTTCTTTCAGTTTCCGTCTACCAAATCCACTCACAAGGCTCTGGTCGGCCCAAGCTATAGCAGGAGACACTTACCCAAGGTGCCACGCAGTGGGACTGAACCCGGAACCATGTGGTTGGTAAGCAAGCTACTTACCACACAGCCACTTCTGCACCTACATTGCATGTTAATTTCATGAGTAGGCTGTTCCGTTGCTTGGATCAACTGGAACCCTTGTTGCTGTAACTGACAGAGTGCCAGTTAGTTTAGATGTAAATATTAAACAAAAAGATTAATTATCAAAAAAAATTATAATCATATCATTGATGTAATAAGAATATAGAAACTTCAAGAATGTGAACTAACTCTTTTTGGAATGGGCAGCCTTCAATTTCTCCTATTCAAACAGTTTTTTTTTAACCCAATATTTACATGTTGTTATTTATAGCTTTATCCACTTCAAGATTCACCATTCCCAAGCAAAGGGATTATAATCATATTAACAGTAAGTCATTATCTTGAATATTTAGATAGTCAACTACTTATGATATAATGTTGATTATCAGTTTTTCTGGTTGCAAATTCCCTGTTCTTACATAGTAATATTTCCAGGATGGTTTCATTTTGCCTAACTTTGAATATACTTTGTTCTTAAGACTATGCACTTTTAGAAGGATCTTTCCTGGAAGAAAAACTACAGCTCCTGACATTTCAACAAAAAACACATACATTAAGTATGTGATATTTAATAATGTTTAGATTATTGAACTGCTTCTAATGGATAATTTGAATGTGTTATTTCTTTACTACCCACAAGGGGCTACACACAGAGGGGACAAACAAGGACAGACAAACGGATTAGGTCGATTATATCGACCCCAATGCGTAACTGGTACTTATTTAATCAACCCCGAAAGGATGAAAGGCAAAGTCGACCTCGGCGGAATTTGAACTCAGAACGTAGCGGCAGACGAAATACCGCTAAGCATTTCGCACGGCGTGCTAACGTTTCTGCCAGCTAGCCGCCAATAATTTGAATGTGTGTGTGTGTGCATGCGTACATACATGTGCACACACACACACACACACACATGTATATTACTATTTATTTATGCACCACTGAAAAAGTATTCTGAAATGTTCGTTTTAAGTATATGACTTAGAAAAAGAAGGTAATTTATTGATGACCAGCACGTTGTAGTAGTAGTAATAGTAGTAAAAGTAGCATTCTGCATGTCTCTTCTTTATTTTTTTTTAGACAATATTCTTTTTGTCTTCTGTCAACCTTAAACAAATAAATAAAAAAAACCAAGAAACATTTTGAGAACTTCTTGTGTTCAACTAACATAAATTCAGATAATACTAACCACTGCAGTAAGAGTCATTTGAAATGTATAACTTCGTGCCAGACCAAAATCTGCAATTTTTAACAAACCATTTCTGGTTACTAGAATATTCTGTGGCTTCAAGTCTCTGTGTACAACTTTATGACAATGGAGAAAATCAATACCACTGAGTAGCTGTTTCATCATGTTCTGTAAGAAAATATATGAAACAAAAAATTAGATTCACAATAAAATATAATTTATAATACTTGGAGATGATCATATTTTGCCAATTAAGTACATGCACTATGTATTTGGTCTTTATTTCAGCTTTATTATTTTTATTTTTGTTTCTTTGTGTATCCTCTTGAACAAGAGGAGACATGTGGGATAAAGAGTTGCTAAAGAAGTTACAGGATGAGTGATGAAAGAGCTTTGACAAAGAAACAAAAATGACAATGATGATGACAATAATAATCTCTTCTACTAAAGGCACAAAACCTGAAATTTTGTGGGAGGGGACTAGTCAATTACATCGACCTCAATGTTTCTCTGGTACTTAATTTATCGACCCCGAAAGGATGAAAGGCAAAGTTGACCTTGGCAGAACTTGTACTCAGAATGTAGTGGCAGACAAAATACTGCTAAGCATTTCGCCCAGTATGGGTTTCAAATTTTTTCCACAAGGGCAGCAATTTTGGGGGAGGGAATGAGTTGATTACATCAACCCCAGTGTTCAACTGGTACTCATTTTATCAACCCCCAAAAGGATAAAAGACAAAGTTAACCTCAATGGAATTTGAACTCAAAACATAAATACAGATGAAATGCCACTATGCATTTTGCTAACGATTCTGCCAGCTCGCCACCTTAATAATAATAATGATAATAATGATAATAATAATAAAGCTGAAGTAAAGACCAAACACATAGTGCGTGTGTTTAACTGGCAAAATATGACCATCCCCAAGTACCTGTTTCACATCAAGAATTTTGCAACACATATACATAAACGTAAAAAATATAATTGAATGATTTTTTTTTTGTTTTCCAGTTGGTTAATGCTTTCAATTCAAATCTCTTCATTGTTGCTTGACCTGCTAGAAATAGTAGCCAAATCTCCCTCAAATCACCCACTACTGTATTAAAATGAGGACACACTGGATTATAAAATCCAAGATAAACAAAATCTAATGAAATGTTCATGGCTGGAATGTCTTTAATCATATCTGCTCAATCAAGATTGATCTGGATTGAAACAGCACCTAAAATACTCCACATTTTATGCTAAAAACTATATTTTAAAGTTTTAGTCCAAACAGCAACTTATTATTTATATATATTGACACACACACACATAGCTGGAATTTACAAAAAAAAAACAAGATGAAGACAGGTGTATAAGTGACAAACAGGTGTATTAGTTTAACGCTTGGGAAGGTGAGAAAGTCTTTTACGTTTCAAGCCTACGCTCTTCAACAGAAAGGAACACGAGAAAATAAACAGAGAGAGAATAAAAAAAAGCTTTAGCGGCTAGCAGTCAATCATGGTAGCTGGCTGGGTGGGGGTGGTCACACAGGAGAGCTAGGAAGAAGAGGAGATAATAAAGTAGTGGTAACCCCAAAACGAAGGTGTGCATGCATGTGTATGTGAGAGTGTGTGTGTGCATGTGGATAGGGGCTGGTAACCTTGACCTTTTGGATGTGTGTGTGTTGGTGTGGATGATGGTGTGGGTGTTGGGAATTGGTCGGTGCTAGTGTGTGCAGAGTGGTGCGATATGGTGTGGTGGTGTGTTGTGTTGTGGTGTGATGGTGTGTTGTGTTGTGGTGGTGGTGTGGCATGACATGGTGCGATCGTGTGTGGTGTGGTGTGATCATGTGTGGAGGATGTGAGGGCAGGGTGTGGGATGTGAGGGCGGAGTGTGGGATGTGAGGGTGGGTGTGGGTTTGAGGTGAGGATGTGGGAGTAGGGGTGGGATGTGTGAGTGTGGGGTGGTGGAGTTGGGATGTGTAGGAGTGAAGTGTGGTTGGAGGGGGGGTAACGATGAAGGGAGAAGATGGGAGGGAGGTGAGAGGGAGAAGGTGAGTAGGAGTGAAGAGAGGAAGTAGGTGTCAGGCAAGAGAGGAGAGGTGGGTAGAAGTGAAGAGAGGAAGGTGTGAGATGAAGAGAGGAGAGAGGAGGAGAGTCAGATGAAGAGGCGAGTTGAGCCCATATGGTGCAAAGGAACAAAGAGAGAAGATTAATTCCTGTTCCTGGCGAAGGTGGGAGTCCAGATGGCCTCTGTGCAAAGACAATTCAAGCACAGACAGGTATTGTAATGAATGATTGGTAGAGCAGAAATGGCAGAAGACCAGGGTGTCATCTCGGAAGTGTTCCGTGAACCGGTCACCCAAGCGGCGTCCTGTTTGACCAATGTACAGAGGACAGAAAGAGTAGAAGATGCAGTAAATGACATTGCTAGAAGTACATGTAAAGGAGTCGGTGATATGATAAAGACAATGATGTGAAGATGGTGGTGTTGGAGAAGTAGGGGCAAGTGCGGCAGTGTGGGCAGGAGCAGGGGAATGAGCCAGGTTGGGAGATGGGGTTAGGGAAGAAACTGTGGACCAGGAGGTCACGTAGGTTGTGGGCTCATTCGAAGGAAGAGAGGGGTAGATTGGGGAAGATGTGTGAAGTGGAGGGATTGGACTGGAGTCGCTGAAAGGTTCAGAAAATGGGGCATTGGAGAAGCAGGGTGGAGGGGTGGTAGGTGAGGGGAAACAGGAGATGGTAACGGCAGCGAGGGTGCAGGGAAAGAGAGCAGATGCACAGTCTATGGAACATGCTCTGGCAAGGGCGGTGTGGATGGTGGTGAGGAGATATCCACGAAAGATGAAGTGGCAAGCCATGAGTTGAGACTGAGTCATCTCAAAGTCATGGTTGTCACTGCAGAGCCTGCGCAGACGGAGGGATTGGGAGTAGGGGATGGAGAGCTTGGTGTGAGTAGGGTGGGAGGAGGAGAAGTTGAGGTATGAGTGTGAGTCTGTGTGTTTGTAATGGATGGAGGTGGTGAGAGTGGAGTGGAGTGGTGTATGTTGACCAAAATGTTAAGAAAAGCGATGGAAGTGTTGGAAATGGTGCAGGAGAATTCGAGGGCAGGATGGAAAGATTGGACAAAAGAGAGGAAGGAGTCTAGTTGTTCGTGGGAGAGCGAGGTCACACTGATGTAGTCATCAATATAATGACCATATAGTTCAGGAGTGGGACCAGTGAATCTTGAAAATATCTGTTAACTTGCGATTCCTTAACAACGATGTAACCTTCACATGAATAAGGTATCTTCGGTCCCTGACGAGTAGCTAGCTGAGTGTACCCCTTGTTGAGCGATTATTACATCAGAGGACCTACTACCTAGGAAACATTTGTTGCCTGGATTTTACCTGCTTCACTCCCTCACTGCCTGTATCACTGCTCCCCACAGCTCCAACACTCACACCCTATTTTTCTAACCAGGTTCTACGCTCATATTCTTGTTACTTGTGAGTATACCATAGCACTACACCATCTCTCTTTTGCTCTTTCTTACACTTCTGCTGTTTCCTACTCTCTCTCTTTTCTTTTGATCACACTCACTCTCTCCTCTTGTTTTTCCTCTGACTAGGTAACCAAGTATCACCTTTGTTTCTGGCCTCTTTCTCACTCTCTATCCCTTCTCTCTCTTTCTCACTGGGTAACCATGTACCTCCTCTATAGCAAGACACCTATTTCTCCCTCTGTTTTTCTGTTACACTCTAATCTTTCATCATTTGATACTGGATCACCTTCTCTAATGCCCCCTCTGTTGCTGCAAGACACCTGCTTCTGTCTCTTTGTCGCACCCTAACCTTTCACCCTCTGACACAAGTTCTCCTCCTCAAATGCCCTGCCCTCTCATAATTCCTTGTCTTGTGAGTTACCCTGCCAGTGCTGGTTCCACATAAAAAGCATCCAGTCCACACTGTAACGTGGTTGGCATTTGAAAGGGCATCCAGCTGTAAAAATAATGTCTGTGCTAGTGCCACATAAAAGGCATCGAGTCCACTCTGTGGAGTGGTTGGTGTTATGAAAGGCATCCAGCCATAAAATCCCACCCAAAACAAGTAGCCTAGGGTAGTTTTTTTCTCCCTGGCCGGCTCCTGTCAACCATCTTACCCATGCATGCATGGAAGATGGACATTAAACAATGATGACATATATATATATATATATATATATATATATATATATATATATATATATATATACACACACACACACACACACACACACACACACACACATATGTCATCATCATCATCACTTAACATCCATTTTCCACGCACACAAATCAATTATAGATATGTACTGCTGTATTAATTTGACTGTTGTTTCTAGAAAGTCCATACAGAATCTCCCAAATGGATTTTCATCTAATGTTTTTACAATTATGTCCAAGCATTCAAGAGAAGGAACATAGCTAAATACCTACACAAATACCTACTCACTAAATATAGTAAAACACAAATCATATTTAAATGAACATATATAATATTTATTATTGAGTGGTATTTCTTATAATATATATCCTATTTCTTTTCATTATATATTTCTTTCTTTTACTTGTTTCAGTCATTAGACTGCAGCCATGTCTTGAAGAATTTTAGCCAAACATAGGTGCAGGTGTGGCTGTGTGGTAAGAAGCTTATATGGGGTGCTTAAACCAAAATTCTGCCATCAATTTAATCAACCACATGTACTTTCTGGTATCCTATTAAGTATGGAACCATGATAGACAAAGTAAACTTAAGCAGGATTTGACCTTAGCATATAAGAAGGGACATAATTCTGCCATCCATATGATTGGCTAACGTTAGAATATAAGGAGTGAATTTGATTAGTTTATATCAGTGATTATGAACCTTTTATAGCTCAGTGCTCCTTTCACCATGTTTTCAGAAAAAAAAAGAGAAAAGAAAGAAAAATTTTTTTAACCAATCAGAAATTAATTCTTATATTATCCCATCCAGTATGTGCCTCTTTTTGGCTGTTTGCATGGATTACATTTTCTTGTAGTGAGTGCTAAACTCATTGGACTGGGGTTTAACCCTTTTGTTACCATATTTCTGTTGAGATACTCTCTGTGTTTACTTTAATTATTTTTAAATATAATGAAGGATTTAGTAAAATAATTTTGTTATTATTAAGCAGTTATTAGGAATTCAACTTTTGGAAACAAGAGTTTTGTACCACAGAGCTAGAGCGGTCTCAGGCGGGTTAGTATCAAAAGCATTAACCCAGTTTCTATGGCATAAGAGTGACTGAGATAACAACACTGTTCCCCTGAACAGGAAGCTAGTCCATGGCAGGGTTAACTTCCCAGCTATTGCTGGAACTCATTTACAGCTGAGTGGACTGTGGCAACAAGAAATAAAGTATTTTACTCAAAAATATAATGCACTGCCCAGTCAAAGAATTGAAACCAGAATCTTATGACTGAGTGAAACTCCCTAACCACTAGGGAGAATGCCTTCACTAATTTTTTTGCCCACTACATTAGATTTTTAGAAAAACTACTGAAAGTGATGGCTTATGAAATGAAATTATATTAGACCAAACAGTTTCAAGCTCACTCCTATTGTATGGAAAGTGCCTTCACCTATAGCACCGGGTCAAATCTACCTTATGAGTAGATTTGATAGGTGGAAAAAGCCCATTGTGTGTGTATGTGTATGTGTCTCCAGTCTTAACATTACATGATGGTTGTATGCAAGTGTCACGTCATACGAGCGATGTTTTTCGTTTCCAGTGTCCCATGATAAATATATCCAGTCATAGGTAAATATTGACTTGCTAAGAAACAAGTGAAGGGTGGCAACAGTTACAGCATTTGACCGTAGAAATTTTGTTTCGACAAATTTCCATGCATGCATGGAAACGTAGTCGTTAAAACGATTGATGAGGCAAATAATTATATACCTAGTTTAATTATTTTAATTCAAAGAAAAACCACGATCCTATTGCCCGTGTTTTAAGAACGCCTGTTCATAATTGACAAAGGATGGTAACTCCAAAACTATTGAAGTTATCTCCCTTGGCATGATAAACCCAAAGCGTTGCGTTAATAGACAAAGTAACAAGGGGCATTATTCGAACGAGCCTCATTGAAAAGTATACATCAGTTACTCTTAATGACAGAAGAGTCAACAAATGAAAGGGATTCGTTTTGAAAAAAAAATGTGTAAATTCCGAGCTTCATAAAAAAAAATTGATAAGAAAACGATATTGCAGAAAAGCTTATTGAAATTTCAAACTATATCTTCGGCGAGTTAACTTGCGATTCCTTAACGACAATGTAACCTTCACATGATTAAGGTATCTTCGGCCCCTGACGAGTAGCTAGCTGAGTGTACCCCTTGTTGAGCGATTATTACATCAGAGGACCTACTACCTAGGAAACATTTGTTGCCTGGATTTTACCTGCTTCACTCCCTCAATTTGGATATATATATATATATATATATATATATATATATATATATATATATAACAATTGCAGCGTGGAAGGTGTTTATAAGCCATTTAAAATAACACACAAAAACCGTTAGATTCACTTCAACATTTAAATTTAATTTGTCAAAATATTTTCTACGCTTTGAGACTGCGACCTGTTCACTGACAAAATTCTGTGCTGCATTTGATGCAGCACAGAATTTTGTCAGTGAACAGGTCGCAGTCTCAAAGCGTCGAAAATATTTTGACAAATTAAATTTAAATGTTGAAGTGAATCTAACGGTTTTTGTGTGTTATTTTAAATGGCTTATAAACACCTTCCACGCTGCAATTGTTTTCGTTCCAGCACACAATCTCAGACCAGGTCACTTGCTATGCAAGTACATCTCCGCAGGCTTCTTTCAGTTTCCATCTACCACTTGCAGAAGACACTTGCCCAAGGTGTGTAGTGAGATTGAACTTGGAACCATGTGGCTGGGATGCAAACTTCTTACCACACAGCCACAAGACAAGAATATTATAGATACTTATTTCATGATTGTTAAATGGATGAGAAGAAAGATGATCAAAGTAACATTTTAAACCAGAGTCTAAAGATACAAAATTAGTTATTGCAATACATATCATCTACTCCGTAGATAAATTTCTTTAATAGCTGAATCAGTGGAAACAGTGCTTGTATCTTTTTTTAGAGTTTGTGAGACTAGTAGGAGGACAGAAATATGTTATCCTTAAACCAGGTACATGGCCTGAGTGGATTCTAAAGACTCTGAAGAGCCAAGTGTTGGTATGAAAGCAGGCAATGGATTCAGTTTACTTCCACCATTCCTTTCGATGTTCAAATATGAAAAATTCAGAAATATGGTTAATTACCCGAATTATATCTTGTTCCAAACTTGGAGAAGGATATTTTTCAAGAAAACTGGACAGATCTTGGTCAATGTATTCAAAAAGAAGAGTAAGATAGGTTCTTCCACCAGAATTATTAACGATGACATCCAGAAACCTGAATAATTAAAAAGAAACTTTGGAATTAATTTTAGTGCATTTATAAATTCTCTCGTAATTTAGCAAAATTATGCATGAACTAAATGTAATAGTCAAAAAGTTGCAACCAGTCAAACTGATATAGGGTTAGCTATGAGTACAATGGGTTAGCTATGAGTACAATGACGAATTTAGTGTACATGTCCTTAAACCCCCCCCCCCCCCCACACACACACACACAATATACCATCATCTTCGAAGCCATAACAGATAAATTTAAGATTGAAAGTTCATGGAAACTGTTATATGCTGATGATCTTGCCCTCATAGCAGAATCTGTAACAGAACTAGAAAAGAAATTCCAGATGTGGAAACAAAATCTGGAATCAAAGGGTCTCAAAGTTAGTTTAGCAAAGACCAAGGTCCTAGTAACCAAGAAATTAGACAGGACCCTACCCCTTTCAGGTAAATGACCCTGCCTAATATGTAGGAAAGGTGTTAGCAGGAATTCCATTGGTGTCCCCAGTGCAAGCTATGGACACACAAGAGGTGCAGTGGAATAGTACAAAGATTAACAGGAAAATTAGTGTTTGTATATGGAAGGTGTACGGGAGCCATAAAGATTAGATACATGGGAAAATGATTTCCTCAAATGCCCTAGAGACTCTCGAAAAGTGGTACCTAAGTGACCTAATTAGCAGCGGCAGAGGATGTACCAAAAATCTAATTACTAGAATATGAATAAGATGGAAAAAATTCAGAGAGCTTCTATCTTTGTTGGCAACCAAAGGTCTCTCTCCAAGTGTAAGGAAGATTGTATGATGCATATGTATGAATAACAATGCTACATGGTAGTGAGATGTAAGTCCTGAAAGCAGAAGACATGCAAAGACTAGAGAAATGAAGCTGGTATGCTCTGCTTGATATGCAATGTCAATGTACATGTGTGACAGAGCCCTAGTGTATTGAGAGAAAAGTTTGGCATCAGAGGAATTAAATGAAGTGTGCAAAAGAGAAAACTATGCTAGTTTGGTCATGTGATGCATATGGATGAGGATAGTTGCATAAAGAAGAGGGTGGAACTTGTGGAAAAGGGAAACCCTGGAAGATATGGGATGAAGTATTGAAGGCTGACCTTAAAAACACTGAGCCTCACAAAAGAGATGACAAAGGACCAATATATCTGGCACCTTGCTGTACTCAAGACCTGCCAACCTTGGTAATGCATGCTCATGAAGGACTCTGCTCTGTCAACTTTCTCCCTCCACCTAGATTTCATCCCCTAAAACCTATCACTTCCTTTATCACCTGAAAGCAGAATAGGCACATACTGTACCCTTTGGCTGTCTCAGTTACCTTTGTCTACACCCATCACCTACTGTTACCAACTGTCTCCACCAATCACTTCCTTTCTGCACCTTCTTTCCCCTGCCTGTGCTATTCTCCATCATCAACTCCTTGCTTACCTGCTATAACCCTCAATGCCCTCACATATCTATTGCAACCCTTGCCATTGAGCTTCTATATTTCTCTCCATTATTTGCTAGTCACCTCATCCTGCTCAAACCTCTATATCACCTCACCTATTCTCACTAATTCCAATGTCCCTCAAGGGCATGTCCCAACACATTTCTGCCATCTCTCACTATCATTCTCATTATCTTACTCTCCAACTCACACTCATTTCTGCTCTGCAGCAAGACATCTATATATCTGTCCCCTCAACACTTTAAATCTCTTAACTGGCACAAAGCCACACTCCTTCAATACAACCCCACCACCTCCCAGTTGAGGGTTTTTTGTTTTGCAAGGTACTTAGTGACCCTGTAGGTGCTGGTGTCATGTAAAAAACACAAGTATTGGTACCACATAGAAAACACTGGTGCTGGTTCCACATAAAAAGCACCCACTACACTCTGTAAAGTGGTTGACATTAGGAAGGGCATCCAACCATAGAAACCATGCCAAAACAAGTATGAAACTTGGTGCAACTCCTGTCAAGCCATCCAACCCATGCCACCATGCAAAACAGAGGTTAAATGATGATAATGATGATGACTCTGTCATTGAAAGTTATTAACATTTTTTATTGAAAATATTTGGGGTTTTAGGGAGGGCTAACAACGTTTTAAGCCTTATTATATGTATAGACAAAGGGAAGTGAAATTGTGACATTTTTTTAACCATATTAAAATGCCAATTGGGAATCAAACTCACATTGCAGGCTTCTTTCCAAGAGTTTAGCTGTGTTCTATGGCTTTTGCTACATATCTCTTTATATTCATTGCTCATAAACATTTGTTTACGTAATCAAGTACTTTACATTTTTAAAGGTTGGAAAATAAAATTTTGTCATGTTGAAGTCTTCCCAATGTATGTAAACCATTTCCCACAGAATTTACACAAGTTGCAACTACACAGATCCAGCTATAATTATTAAAATGTCCCTACCACTCGATATTTGAGCCTTTTTCAGTCATTCACATTATCTACAACTGGATCCCTTCCTTACTACAAAGCAGAAATCAAACTTTGACAGACTGAACCAAACCTTGCAGGGTTTTTCTACAGACAGCTTTTCTGTACTGTTGTGTATCAAGTGAAAGGCAACCAGTATTACCACTATGGAACTCCAATGTATTACCACGTTTTCACAGTTTTTACTTTAGAAAAAATAATTATGATCTTTTTCCACATCTCAGTGCATAACAAACAGCATCACTCAGTGACTTTTTAAAAATTGGAATAACCAATACTCAGTGAACATACAGGAATATAATTCACATTCTTCATAAGTAACATCCAAAAGTAATCTTTATGTGTGTGTGTGTATTTTTACACGTGACTTACCCAGTAAATATGTTACTCTTTTACTTGTTTCAGTCATTTGACTGTGGCCATGCTGGAGCACCGCCTTTAGTCGTGCAATTCGACCCCAGGACTTATTCTTTGGAAGCCTAGTACTTATTCTATTGGTCTCTTTTTGCCGAACCGCTAAGTTACGGGGACGTAAATACACCAGCATCGGTTGTCAAGCAATAATGGGGGGACAAACACAAACACACAAACACACATACATATATATATATTTATATACATATATATGACGGGCTTCTTTCAGTTTCCGCCTACCAAATCCACTCACAAGGCTTTGGTCGGCCCGAGGCTATAGTAGAAGACACTTGCCCAAGGTGCCACGCAGTGGGACTGAACCCGGAACCATGTGGTTGGTAAGCAAGCTACTTACCACACAGCCACTCCTGCGCCTTTCACTCTTTCAAACAATCTTTTTTTATTCACATTTTGTATACCACATAACCTGCCATTTTGCGACTGACATATCGCTGTATATATTTTGCATTAGTAAACCCACTCAAAACTGAGACTGGGCAAGGCTTACATTTAGTGGAAAGTAGAAATAAGTTCATGTAGATACAACCACTGTAGTTGTTTTGTTTGCACAACCATTTCCAGTACACTTACATATAGATTTCTATAAGTTTTAACGCACGAGATGAAATGTCAATAGCACAACCATTTCAAAAATATATTAGATTGCAGACATTCATGTCATTGCAATGCATGTAAAACAGTTCCAACTGAACGGTAAATCATTTTACAAGATATTAATTGCTTTGATTAGAAATATAAAATTTCACTTTTTCCAAAGAAAAGGGTCTTCTGATCATTAAGGAGCATCTTGAGAGCTGGTGCTAGGCTCTGGTTTCATAGTATAAAATGAAGGAGAGATTAATTCACTCAGGGATAAGACAATAGTTTATTGCTGGTGATTGCGGTTGTTGTTGTTGTTTGGCCCCAGTTAGTTCTAACAAAGCAGGTACGGGCAACCTTTTATGAGAAGCAGGGTACATGAGACATGGTTCATCATCAGGTAAGCTGCACTAGTAAAAAGATTCATGGTAACTTTTTATAAGGTATGCCATTCAAAAAATCTTGCAGGTTGCAGATTGCGCATGACTGATCAAAGGCATTCCAATCAAGATCAGCCAATCTTACTTTCAAGCATAGTATACCAAGGACTATATTATCCAATGTGTTGTTCTCTTTTCAAGGTGATGGTACAATCTGAGGGAAATTTGGTTACTTTTTCTAACAGGTTGAGAAATCACAAAGAACTTCTCTCATTAGCTCATTTATTGCTGGTGACATTCCCAGGTGATTTGGTAACAATTCCTGACAGGTAGGTGAATTAAGGCAAAGTAAAATAAAATATTCTACTCCAAATCACAATGGAACACCAGCATCAAATTCAAATTCATGAGCCTCAAGTTAATGGGGCAGCCTCTGTACGAAGTTGCATGATCTGCTGCAAATAGTACCCGAATCTCTCTTAAATCACACTCTACTGTTTTAAAAAAAGAAGAGTAATATTAGATCATGTAGTTTTAAATGTATATTTCGTTTAGAAAATAAAAGCAAGGTTGGTCAAGGCTGAAATGCCCTTAAAATAATAAGGTCTGCTTCTCATGGTTGACCAACATCCAAACAACAACTGATGATCCATGCTAGGTAATATGATAGCTTACCCATTCTGTCATCTCATCTCTGAAAGGTACAGGGAGTATAATTTCTTTAAAAATAAAACAGAACAAAATTGGAACAGTAAAATGACTACATTGGTTAATGGGGTGGGGTGTAACAAAGACAGACAGAAAGGTGGGGAAGGAGAAGCCTAAAAAAGAGAAAGAGAGAGACACACATACGTTGACATGCAGATGCAGACAGATGTGATGACAAAGTGCATGATGGGTGGGAGAGAGGAAGAGACAGAGAGACAGACAGATGTGATGACAAAGTGCATGATGGGTGGGAGAGAGGAAGAGACAGAGAGACAGACAGACAGACAGATAGATAGATAATGAGACCTACAGTGCCGTGATAGAAGGGCAAGACACACTAAGAAACAAATAGGATGGAGAGTAAGAAAGACAAAAGAGAAAGACACATACAGGAGAGAGAGAGAAAGAGAGAGACATACAGGAGAGAAACAGACAGACAGGCAGGCAAGCAGACAATAAAGGGAAAGAGAGAATGAGAAAAAGCAAAGAAGCAGACACAAAAAAAAAAGAAATAACAAAAAAAAGTTGTAATTCTAAAACTAAGGAAAAAAAAAAGGATGCCACTCATTGTTTTATGTGTGCCATTTTTGCATTGGTTAAACATTTTCTAGAAATAGCCATTATATTTTTTTAGTCACAAATTCAAGTTCTACGTCAGCTGGAGATTTTCAAAAGTTAACAGCCATTGTCTTATTTCGTGTACAATTTTTGTCTTGATAAGCCAACAGACCTTTAACATGAATATTTAATCCAGATTACAGCTTACCTTCAAAAATTCTTCACAAGCCCTGTATTATCAAACAGAGGAGTCAAGTAACATACGTAATGTTATGAGATGGCATTTTCTTTGATGTGTGTGTGTGTGTGTATGGGTGTGCATAGTACGTATAGTTTCTTTTATCATTTAACTTTGTATTTGTTTCAGTCATTGGACTGTGGCCATGCTGGGGCATTGCATCGACGAGTTTAGTCAAATAAATCAACCCCAGTACTTATTTTTAAGACTAGTACTTATTCTATCAGTAACTTTTTACCAAACCACTAGCTTACGGAGATGTAAACAAACCAACACCAGTTGTTAAATGGTAATGTGGGATAAACACAAACACGCATGCACACACACACACACACACACACACACACACAATGGGCTTCTGTCTGTTTCCATCTACTGAATCCACTCAATGACTTGGTCAGCCCAAAGCTATAGTACAAGACACTTGCCTAAAGTGCTACACAGTGGGACTGAACCCAGAATCACGTAGCAGGGAAACAAACTTATTATAATTTTGCAATCATTTTTTTTTAATTTCTGTATTAGAAGTTTATTATCTAGAAAAGTTGAAATGATATCTCCTCTGAAAACAAAAATCATAAAGACATGTCAGCCAAGAGAGCTTCTCTCTACTAGATATAGTAGAGAAACAGCAGCCAAATTTCCTTCAAAGTACCCCCTACTATTTTCAAAAGGGAAGTGCATATTGAATAAGGAAGTCTGAGATGTACAATTCTGAAGTAAGACGCATATCATGATAGAAATGCCTTTGTCCAGTCAAGGCTGACCTAAAGAATAATGATCATAAAAATAATTGTAATGTATTTGATAGGACAATGTGTATTGATGACACAATAAATACCAAATTGTTGAGTGGCTCCAGTCAAGCATAAGGTATGAATGAAGTCAGGTGTTGCTGCCAGGTAAAGAGCACTGGTGCTGGTGCTACATAAAAAGCACTGATGATGGTGCCATGTAAAAAGCACCCAATACATTCTGTAAAGTGGTTGGCTTTAGGAAGGGCATCAAGCTATAGAAACCAAGCCAAAACAGACAATGGAACCTGATGCACCCTTTGGCCTTTCCGACTCCTGTGAAGCCATCCAATCCATGCCAGCATGGAAAACAGACATATGATGATGATGATAGTGGTGACGGTGGTGGCGGCAGCAGCAGCGGCAGTATATAGAATCACCAACCACAAGGAAATATAAGTTGCCCAGCATGCTGGTTTGGTACTGA
The DNA here is from genome assembly GCF_046866305.1 of Octopus bimaculoides. Classification (NCBI taxonomy): domain Eukaryota; kingdom Metazoa; phylum Mollusca; class Cephalopoda; order Octopoda; family Octopodidae; genus Octopus; species Octopus bimaculoides. The sequence goes on along the minus strand of NC_142931.1, from coordinate 39,554,981 downwards.
ATACAGCCACCTCATTAAGATCTCAAAATAGCATATCAGGTCTCAATTTTCAATGACAGTACATACACTTTTGAAAAAGATTCTGAGGCAGCAATGAACTGACAAAACATGTACTTGAGTGATGTATATATGGTTAGAATGCAGAACTACTGATCAAAGATTAATGAATTCACCTACTACAAGAAATGAAATGTAACCTTGATTTGTCTGTGTAGTTAAGAGGATCACTTTCTAACTATGTGGCTTTGGGTTCAGTCTCACTGCTTGACGCCTTGAGTAAGTGTCTTGTACTATACTCCCCACCCCAGGCTAACCTTGTGAGTCAATTTGGTAGACAGAAATTGCAGGAAGCCCATTATGTGTGCGTGTGTGTGTGTGTGCACGCGTGTGCATGTACGTGGCACACTTGCACACACACTACTTGTCAGCTAGTGTTGGTTTGTTTACTTTCCTGCAACTTAGCAAAAGAGACAGATAGAATAAGTACCAGACTAAAAAATATGTACTGAGGTTGATTTGTTCAACTAAACAACCTTTCAAGGTGGTACCCTAGCATGGTCACAGTCCAATGACTGCAACAAATAAAAGATAAAAGTAAAAGACATGGCTGTGTGATAAGAAGTTCCGTTCCCAACCACATGGTTCTGGGTTCAGTCTGATTGCATGGTACCTTGGGCAACTGTCTTCTACTACAGCCCCAGGCCAACCAAAACCTTGAGAAGGATTTTGCTAGACTATATAGGTGATGCAGCCCTTAAACACACTTGCTACCAAAGCCTCACTGTATTATTGGCTTAACTTTATAGTCAATAAAATAAGTACCAGTTGAGTACTGGGATCAATGTAATCAACTAGCCCCCTGCCCCGAAATTGCTGGCCTTGTGCCAAAATTTGAAACCAATATATTTCATCTGTAATAAGTGCAAGCATGGCTATGAGATTATGAATTTCACTTTGCAATCACATGGTTTTAGATTCAATCCCACTACAAAGTACCTTGGACAAATGTCTTCTGGTATAGCTCTTGACTAAAAACCTTGTGAGTGAATTTGATAGACAGAAATTAAAAGAAACCCATTGTGTGTATGGATGTGTGTGTGTATACACACACACACATGTATGAATTTGTATATATGTCTGTGTATGAATGTATATATGTATATGTGTGTGTGTAACTGGTTCTAAATATACAGAAAAAGCAAGATAGTTATGGCTGAAATACCTTTAATCATAAGTCTTCTCAATCAGAGCTGAGCAACACAAACATAGCAACAGGCATGCAGGAACTGAGGGAATATGTTCACACTGCCAGTGTGCACCCTAATACAATTAACCACTGAATGTCAGAATCTTCAGTGTGGTTACAGCAAAAGGATAATATATTTGAAGCTGTTGTTTACATATAGGGATTCATCATCATCATCATCATTTAACGTCCGCTTTCCATGCTGACATGGGTTGGAGGATTTGACTGAGGACTGGTGAACCAGATGGCTACACCAGGCTCCAATCCGATTTGGCAGAGTTTCTACAGCTGGATGCCCTTCCTAATGCCAACCACTCCGAGAGTGTAGTGGGTGCTTTTACATGCCACCGGCATGAAGGCCAGTCAGGCGGTACTGGCAACGGCCACGCTCAAAATGGTGTATTTTATGTGCCACCTGCACAGGAGCCAGTCCAGCGGCACTGGCAATGACCTTGCTCGAATGTTTTTTCACGTGCCACCGGCACAAGTGCCAGGAAGGTGACGCTGGGCACAAGTGCCGTCACGATTTCGCTTTCTCGATAATATGGCAACATAACCTAAGAGAACTTTGATGGCTGTTTAAAGTCTGATTCTGCAGTAAGTTTGATATCCTCATTGTACTATCAAAAAAACTTATTGCATGTTCCCCGAGTTTAATTTCAGAGCAAAATTACCTGCCACACCTTGCCTTTTGGCAGACTGATTACCTATATGCAATAAGTCTCTGCAATTAGGACTGACCTGAAGCCAAACAACAACAACAACAACAACCTGCAGTACTAAGTTCAAATTCTCCCATGAACAAATACTGCAACATTCTGGAATATAAAGTAAAAGCAGCAGTAGCAGCAGCAGCAGCAAATAGTTCATTGATACAAACGTGTTTATAAAAGCAAATATAGCAGGTAAAAGAAATATTAATAGTAATCTATAGGGAGTACTGACATGTGTTTATTCATTTTTTTAAATTTTTTTTTTTTTATATTTCTTTTACATCATGTTCCTCTATTGAAAACCAGTATTATTAGAGCAGGTGTTTTTTACAGTTGAGTGAGCATCTTCATGTCAACTCATCAAATGTGAAGGAGTGTCATATACATTTTAGCTTGATAGGCTAAGCAAACGCTAATGAGTTCAGAACTGCTAGAAATAGTTTCTTAAAATTTATTAAGGGAGATTTAAGGAAAGATTTCTGCACTTGATCTTCTTTTCATTTGATTTTAGCAGAAATTAACAAATATTCTTACTCCTGGTCACTGAAAACAATCTCCTATTATATTGCAAAAATGAAGCTCAGCTTTCATTACAAGGATATTTAACACTTGAGCATTTAAACCAGCCATATCAAATACAAATATTCTACTTGTTTTATGTTTAAACAGGCCAGATCCCACCTTTCACACCTACCTTTCAATGTCATTCTAAAATGAACAATCACATCATTGAAATCTCAAAGTTACAATCTAATGCATGATTACTTCAAAACAATATGAATAAATATGCATTACATTTGACAGACTAAACTGAATGCTTAAGAGTTAAGCATTAATTTGACTAAGTTAATCCCATAATACATAACTCTTTGTCGGGAATGCTTGAATATGCGTCATTCTTGAGCTTTGTGTTCTCTGAAACAGCTCCTCTAGCCTAACTGTGATCTTTCTCTGTTTTATTTACTATTTATCATTTATCTTCAATTTTTTACTAATAAAACAACAGCACAGCTTCAAAATTAAAATTATTATCCTGAAGTACATTTTTGTTTAAAATATAATTTTACTGTGAAATCAGAGAATGTACCCCAGTTTGTGACAGTGTAGTCAAGGCATAAAACTGAGAGCAAAATCAAATTAACTCTTAACATCCTGCCAAAAATTATGTCAAATGTCCAGTCATGTAATGATTCTGTTACAGAACAGAAATGAATGATAGACGGGATTAGAGTTTTCTCCCTTAAAATAGGAAGTTCTTCACTTCCTTCAAATGATGTAAACAAGGTTAGTACAGTTCTTGTTATATTATGCATTTCGGAACAGGCTGACTGATGTTGTCTTATGCAGTACTGAATCAAACAGGAAGTTAAGAGTTATGTTATCATCTCAGTTCACCTAAGTCATTTTGCTATAAAATTAAGTTTGAAAAATTCTTTTCTAAGGAGAAAAAACATATTACTCATACAAAGCATGCTAATTTGCATACTGGTGTTAATTTAACAACTATTAAAGAAATTTGAAATACACTAACACATAACGAAAAAAAAAATTACAATGGTAAGATATCATCATCATCATCATCGTTTAACGTCCGCCTTCCATGCTAGCATGGGTTGGATGATTTGACTGAGGACTGGTGAACCAGAAGGCTACACAAGGCTCCAATCTGATTTGGCAGAGTTTCTGCAGCTGGATGCCCTTCCTAACGCCAACCATTCTGAGAGTGTAGTGGGTGCTTTTACGTGCCACCGGCACGAAGGCCAGTCAGGTGGTACTGGCAACGGCCACGCTCAAAATGGTGTATTTTACGTGCCACCTGCACAAGAGCCAGTCTAGCGACACTGGCAACGACCTCGCTCGAATGTTTTTTCACGTGCCACCGGCACAAGTGCCAGTAAGGCAACGCTGGTAACGATCATGCTCAAATGGTGCCATTTATGTCCCACTGGCACGGAAGCCAGACAGCTGCTCTGGCAATGATCAAGCTCAGACGGTGCTCTTAGCGCTCCACTGGTACAAGTGCCATCACAATTTCGATTTCACTTGTCCCCAACAGGTCTTCGCAAGAGTTTAGTGTCCAATGAAGGAGAGGTTGGCATAGGTACCAGTCATCAAATTTGGTTCGATTTCACTTGCCTCAACAGGTCTTCACAAGCGGAGTTTAGTGTCCAATGAAGGAAAGGTACACATAAGTGGGCTGGCCACACCCTTGGCAGAAGCCTCGGATTATGGTCTCACTTGGCTTGCCGGGTCTTTTCACACATAAGTCATTGCCTTGGTGAGGCCTAATGTTCGAAGGTTGTGCTTCACCACTTCATCCCAGGTCTTCTTGAGTCTACCTCTTCCACAGGTCCCCTCAACTGCTAGGCTGTGGCACTTTTCCACACAGCTATCCTCATCCATTCTCGCCACATGACCATACCAGCACAATCGACTCTCTTGCACACCACAACTGATGCTTCTTAGGTTCAACTTTTCTCTCAAGGTACTTACACTCTGTCGAGTATGCACACTGACAATACACATCCATCGGAGCATTCTGGCTTCATTCTTTGTGAGCTTATGCATGTCCTCAGCAGTCATAGCCCATGTTTCACTGCCATGTAGCATGGCTGTTCATACACATGCGTCATGAAGTCTGCTTTTTACTCCGAGCAAGAAGCCCTTTGTCACCAGCAGAGGTAAGAGCTCTCTGAACTTTGTCCAGGGTATTCTTATTCTAGCAGCTACTTTCAGCGCACCCTCCCCTACTACTGACTTGGTCATCTAGGTAATGGAAGCTATCAACTACGTCTAGTTTTTCTGCCTGGAATGTGGCAGAAGTTGTTTTCTGCACATTTTTAGTGTTTATTGCTCCTGAACATCTGCCACATACAAAAACTAACTTCCTAGTTAGCCTTCCTTTGATATTGCTGCACCTCTTATGTGTCCATAGCTTACACTGGGTACATCTTATGGAGTTTCTACCTACGCCTTTTCTACAGATCGAGCAGGGCCATCTACCTGAAGGGGTTTGTGGTTTGTCTACCTTCCTACTTTGGTGTTAGCTAGGTTGGACTTTGGTATATATATATATCTATTTTACCTTTTTATGACTATATTTCTTAAAAAATATACTGCTTATCTCTCAATTGATTTTGAAAATAAATAAGAACTTACAAAGATTTAATACAACAAACCATTTTTATCATTTGTTGGTGTATTAAAACTACTCTTTGGAACATAATTAAAAAAGGTCTTATGCTTCAAAATGAACGATTTTGTATCATAGAACCAGAAATAGTCTGGTTCTATTAGTTGATATCAAAAGAGTTAAAACAGTATTTCTTAACTTAGGAGTAGTGCCCTGTAGGAGGCACTATTAGCTCACAGTGCAGTGGCAAATATCTAGAGGGTACTGGGTGTTTAGAGGGATCCTGGTTTTCTTCAAATAAAATATTGATGCTTGGTACAATGCTTATATTTTAAATAAATTTGGATTTTTTTTTTTTTTTTTGTCTGAATGGCACTGTATTCACTAACGAGAAGCATGAACAATGATGCACCAAGGTCCAATATAATTTCACTACATAAGTCCTCACCTTCTTTAGTAATTCCCATAAAAATTTAATATAGGTGGAACTGCTCCATGCAAATATCTGAAAAGAGGCACCTATTGAGCAGGATAGTAAAACACAGAGCAAAATTAGTTTCTGTTTGATTAAAAGAAATCTGTTGATTTTTATTTGTTTGTTTTAATGTAAAATATGTTGAGGGACATTTATAAATGCCATTCTGTGAAAGGGGGAACTGAGCTAACAAAAGGTTGAGAAACACTGTGTTAAAACATACATACATATATATATATATATATATATATAGTTGTGCTGTAAAGTGAAACACGATGAATACAACCCCACTCCCAAATTCTTGATAGTATGTTGTAGGTAATCAGACTTAGCACATTTCTAGAAATTTCAAACTAACATAAATATAGAAGCATATTCATGTGAAGAATATATTTTCTTTTTCTACCTTTTTCCATATAGTGACCAAATTTAAATAAATTTGGTACAGCAAGGTACCAGGTATCTCAGTCCTCTGTCATCTCACCTGAAAGGTTCAGCGTCCTGAGGACATACTTATCCCATGTCTTCCTGGGTCTTCCATTTCCACGTGTTCCATCTACTTCAAGAGATTGGCACTTTTTTATGGAGCTGTTGGCATCCATCTGCATCACATGACCAAACCAGCGCAGTCTTCTCTCTCAGAACACTGACACTCTGTTGAACATGAACACTTACATTACACACCAGCGGTACATACTAGTCACATTCCTTTCTAACCTTCGTACGTCCTCTGCATTCAGAGCCCACATCTCACTACCACATAGAATTGTTGTCTATATACATGCTTCATACAATCTTCCTTTCACTCGGAGAGAGAAACTTTTCATGGCCAACAGAGGTAACAACTCTCTGAATTTCCTCCATCCTATTCTTATTCTAGCTATTACACTCTCGGTGCAGCCTCATATATATGTAATTATAAAATCCAAGCATCTAAGTGTAGGAAGTTTGTAAGCTTCAAACAGGCCATGGTAGATATTAAAAAAAAATCAATGTTCAGGAACAATAATAATTCATTGACAAGGATTGTAGGCTTTTCCCATATTGAAGTTCAATAAGCTGAAAGAATTTTTTTATAGCTCATGGTTTCAAATTAGATCTTTGGCGAATTAACTTGGGATTCTTTAACAACAACGTGACCTTCATATAATTTAGGTATCTTCAGCCTGATGAATAGCTAGCTCAGTACCCCTCATTGAGTAATTATTACATCAGAGGATCTGCTAGCAAGAAAACATATGTAGACTGAATTTTATCTGCTCCACACCCTCAATTTGGATATAATCGTGATGGCACCGGTGCCCTGGCACTTGTGCCGATGGCACGTAAAAGACACCATTTTGAGTGTGGCCTGACTGGCCTTCGTGCAGGTGGCACGTAAAAGCACCCACTACACTCTTGGAGTGGTTGGTGTTAGGAAGGGCATCCAGCTGTAGAAACTCTGCCAAATCAGATTGGAGCCTGGTGTAACCACCTGGTTCACCAGTCCTCAGTCAAATTGTCCAACCCATGCTAGCATGGAAAGCGAACGTTAAATGATGATGATGATGATGTATATAAATGCGTGTGTGTGTGTGTGTGTGTGTGTGTGTGTGTGTGTGTGTGTGTGCGTGTGTAAGTCCTTTCTCATCATATAACATTCGTAGTTATATTTTTTCTTCTACTCACTCTCTCAGTCATGTCTGCCTTGAACAAATGGAGATATCTTGGAGCAGAGAGGACACTTTAGTTTTGTCGAGGAGATGACAATATCTCTAATGCTAATGCCACAATAAAATTACCCCAGTTTACTTGGTAAAGTGGTTGGTGATAAGGAGGACATCCAGTCGTAGAAACCATGCCAAATGAAACATACAAGCATCTCGGAACACAGTAATTCCAAATAGGAACGAACTTAGACCATGACAACCCATCAAAATTATACCAGCATGGAAAACAGAAGTATAATGATGATATATAATATATGTATACTTGTATACACACACAGAGACACACATATACACACACAATGTTAAAACATACCAAATAAGAATAAAAAAGGGTAGGAAAATAAACTTAATGGAAGTTAATTACACAGACATTAACTGAAATTACTACCAATTTTCCCAATTTTAATTCAATAAACATATTTTTATCCACTAAGTCGAATATGCACTGAATCACATTCAACTGTTCCTTTTTTGTTACAACTTTTATATACAAAATGCTGCATGTTGAGTAAAGATAGGAACAGAACAAAAGAGCAGAAGGAAAGAAGAAAACAAATGTTTTAAATATACAAATATAAGATTCTACAGAACTTGTATCATAAAAACTGTGTCAGACAGTCATAACAGACAGTATTTTTATTTTTACATGTAGCTAATAGTTATTCTTATGAAAACTATGAGAATAAATTATTTAAATACTATTAATATTCTTAAAATAGATAGATGTCTTTGAATAAAGTTAAACAGAGGGAATAAAGTATAAACAAATAATGTGTTCTTTTATGAGATAGTCTTTTATAACAGCATTGAGACAAAATGTGTGCTAGCTTTTAAGAGAAAATATTGAAAATAAGCAATTGGAATTTTATTAACCAAGAGCCTGAACTGTACATGGCATATATAGGCAAAATATATGCTTTTCTTAACCTCATATTTCATTATTTAAATTTTAGTTATATAAGAGGAAAGAGAAAGTAGCCCATAAATAGGTTGCAATATATCAGTTAAAGAAATTTACTGCAGAAACAACAGACTACAAACTGTCTTGATATCATAAAAATCAGAAATATAAGGATAACACTGAATAAAAAGTGCTAAATCAATGCCCATTATATTATTTAGAACACACACGCCTCTGATAATACACAAACTTGATATTTCACTGAAGCCTCCTGTAAAGTGGAATAGGCTTCAAGTAAAAATAATAAAGGCATGAAGGTATAGAATGAATGATTAACAAATATGTATCTAACAAAGCTTTGTCTGTGAGAGAAGCCAGATTAGGAAAGATTGGTTTCAAAGTAAAGAAAAGAACAAAAACCCTAATTGAAAATGCAAAACAATTGCTCACATTTGCATACAAAATAAAAAGAAGTTTCACCTAAAGAGACATAACATATGTGATAGGAAGTAGACATGCTGCTCCTTCTCATCTCAGGTCATTGCTAAATGGTACATATGTGATAGTTAAGTCTTTTTTATCAATGTAAAGTGTACAGCATTGCAGCCTAACATAAATCATTGAAAATATAATTCTCTCTCTGATAACAGAATGAAGACATACTATACATGACATAAAAGAAACTATCAACTGAATGAAACTACATGTGAAACCAAGAATCAAAACAGAAATACAAATAAAAACCTACAAAGTCTTTATGTGTATATGTATTCATATATGAATACATCTATGAATATATGTATTCAAAACTATACATAATAAAACTGACTGAGACGATATAATAGTGCACTACTAGATCATATATTTGAAGTTCAATTCCACAGTAGGTATTTTGTTGTGACTTTGGGCAGTACACTTTTGAGAAGATGAACCAATTCAACTAGGAATGTTATCAGCAATAAAATAAAGTTCTCCCTTCAGGGGAGAACATATTATAATGCTACTTAAAGAAAAAACAAAAAAAAGAGAACTAAACAAAGGTAAAGGTTAACTTTCAATATTTTAAAGAAAAAAAAACTAGATGATAGGTGTTAAACTAATGATCCTAACTAATGGGCAAAGTTCAGAGAGCTCTTACCTCTGCTGGTGACAAAGGCCTCTCGCTCAGAGTAAAAGTCAGACTGTATGATGCATGTGTATGAACAGCCATGCTACATGGCAGTGAAACATGGGCTGTGACTGCTGAGGACATGCGTAAGCTCACAAGGAATGAAGCCAGAATGCTCCGATGGATGTGTATTGTCAGTGTGCATACTCGACAGAGTGTAAGTACCTTGGGAGATAAGTTGAACCTAAGATGCATCAGTTGTGGTGTGCAAGAGAGACGATTGCATTGGTATGGTCACTTGGCGAGAATGGATGAGGATAGCTATGTGAAAAAGTGCCACAGCCTAGCAGTTGAGGGTACCTGTGGAAGAGGTAGACCCAAGAAAACCTGGGATGAAGTGGTGAAGCACAACCTTCGAACATTAGGCCTCTCCGAGGCAATGACTAGTGACCGAGACCTGTGGAAATATGCTGTGCGTGAGAAGACCCGACAAGACAAGTGAGACCATAACCCGTGGCCTTTACCAGGGGTGTGGCCATCCCACTTACGCATACCTTTCCTTCTTTGGACACAAAACCCTGCTTGTGAAGACCTTTTGGGGCAAGTGAGATCAAAACTGAACCAAATTTGATGACTGGCATCCGTGCCAGTGGAGCGCTAACAGCACCATCCAAGTGGGATCACTGCCAGAGCAACGGTCTTACTCCCGTGCCGGTGGCACATAAAAAGCACCATTTGAGCGCAATCATTTCCATCTTCGCCTTACTGGCACTTGTGCCGGTGGCATGTGAACAAAACTTGGACTGACTCCTGTGCAGGTGGTACATAAAAAACACCATTTGAGCGTGGCTGTTGCCAGTACCACTGGACTGGCCCTCATGCCGGTGGCACGTAAAAGCACCCACTACACTCTCAGAGTGGTTGGCATTAGGAAGGGCATCCAGCTGTAGAAACTCTACCAAATCAGAGTGGAGTCTGGTGTAGCCATCCGCTTAGCCAGTCCCCAGTCAAATCCTCCAACCCATGCCAGCATGGAAAGCGGACGTTAAATGATGATGATGATGATGATGATTATATTCAGAGTATTTAATCTAATATTGTAATATAAATAAATTATTGAATCTCAATAGAATATCTCTATATTTAATTTATCTTTATATATATATATATATATATATATATATATATATAAATTAAACAATGGGGTAAAAAATTGGATATTAATTAATATCAATTTAATACCAGGTAACTGATATTAATTAAATTGATATTAATTAATATACAATATACAAATATAAACATATATATATTATATATATATATATATATATATATATATATATATATATATATATATATATATATATATATATATATATATATATATATGTTAATTCTCTAAATGAAGTATTAACAGTAACTGCACGATAAAGTGTAGTATATATATATATATATATATATATATATACACACATACATATATATACATACATACATATATATATATATATATATATTCAATGAGTGACGTTAGTTTCATACTCCACCACTCCCACTATTCTAATCTTTCTTCTGTACCAAGTTCAAAATGGCATAAATATAAGAGCACAGCATAGCACAAGTATAATGCAGATTTGTAACTCTTAATTCTTAATTTATAATGTCAATTTAGAACACTTTAGACAAACTCCATCTATTATGTGTCAACCAAATTAAGAGCTTGTCAGTGTGTTCTGTCATAGTATGTGTTAACAGATCTTTCTTCTCTCTTTCTCTAACTCCTATTCTATAAGCTTAGCCATGTTTATCAGGATTATTTCTCCAACATTCTTGTCTTTATAATAACTTAGCCAAGACTGCATTAAAAAAGTTAAATTCAGAAGTAGAAAAGTCTCAATCCTTTAGCATTTAGATTAGTCTATCAAATATATATTTATACACTATTTTCTCATGCATAGAGAAGATAGAATTCAATGAGACAGATTTTCTCCAGCCAGATGTCCTTCTTGTCACCAACCCACACTAGTTCCCAAGCAAGGTAATTGTTCCTCAAGACATGACATGTTTTCACAGAAGACTGGAAATAAATGACACCACTTCTATGATGGTGACACTCGTTTACAGGAATCCAGCAATGCCAACACAAGAAAACACATCCACAAACACACACACACACACACACAGATGTGCTTACATATATATATATATATATATATATATATATATAATAATTTGGACAAATAAGTATAATTTGATTAGTGTTATTTCTTTACTACCCACAAGGGGCTACACACAGAGGGGACAAACAAAGACAGTCAAACGGATTAAGTCGATTATATCGACCCCAGTGCATAACTGGTACTTATTTAATCGACCCCGAAAGGATGAAAAGCAAAGTTGACCTCGGCGGAATTTGAACTCAGAACGTAGCGGCAGATGAAATACCGCTAAGCATTTCGCCCGGCGTGCTAACGTTTCTGCCAGCTCGCCGCCTTAATTTGATTAGTGTATTTAAAAGTTGAGTAGAGCACCAGCACTGTTTTAGCTACCTGTTGTACTTAATAAAAGTCTAATATGAAATCTATCTCCTACTATTAATTAATACTATATGTGTGGTGGGGGGGGCATGCCTGTATTCAAGGACAACCACAATTTCATTTAGCTTGACGTATTTCTTCAAGCATAGCAAACTACCAGAAGCCTCAGTTCCTTGTCATCTCTGTGAGGCCCAACAGTTGAAGATCCTTTCTCACCACTTCATTCCCACATCTACCCATTCCACACATTCCGTCTACAAATATATATTTATACACACACACACACACATATATATTTATATATACATATACATATATATACTCTTTTACTCTTTTACTTGTTTCAGTCATTTGACTGCGGCATGCTGGAGCACCGCCTTTAGTCGAATCAAATCGACCCCAGGACTTATTCCTTGTAAGCCTAGTACTTATTCTATCGGTCTCTTTTTGCCGAACCGCTAAGTTACGGGGACGTAAACACACCAGCATCGGTTGTCGAGCGAAGATGGGGGGACAAACACAAATATATATATATATATATATACATATATACGACGGGCTTCTTTCAGTTTCCGTCTACCAATCCACTCACAAGGCTTTGGTCGGCCCGAGGCTATAGTAGAAGACACTTGCCCAAGGTGCCACGCATATATATATATATATATATATATATATATATGCAAGCTGGCAGAATTTTTAGCATGCCAGGCAGAATGCTTAGTGGTATTTTGTTCAAATTCTGCCATGGTCAACTTTGCCTTTCATCTTTTTGGGGTCAATAAAATAAGTATCAGTTGAATACTGGAGTTGATGTAATCAACTTAACTACTCATGGGCAAGAGTATAAAAAAACTGCATCCTTCTGCCAAGCCATGTCAAACTAGTGTGACAGTTTAGACTCATCAAACCAGTATGACCTCAAGCTCTAATTCACGGCCTCTACATCAGGCCATGGTTGGTGGAGAGAACATCTGAGGCCCTGCAGTGCAATCTAATATAGGATTGCACTACAATCCAACCCAGTCTTATATAGTCAATCCAATCCAGTCCTATATATATATATATACATATATATATATATGTATATATGATGTATATACATATATACACACACACACACACACATATATATATATACATATATATATATATATATATATACACACACACATGTATATGTGAGAGAGTAAGAGGGAGTGAAAGAGAGAGAGAGACAGAAAGAAAGAAAAAAAAGATAGCATATTAAGTCACTAAATTCAATAAATATTAAGCTCTCTATGAATTCAGCCATCCCATCTTGGTATAAGAAATAACAGCATCATAGTTGAACATAAATAGTTTTGATATATTTTCTAAGTGCTAAGTAAATTAATCCATGAGTTGGTTATTCATATATTAAGAATAAGTTTAAGAAATACAGCATCAAAGAATAGTGATGCCTAGATTACTCCTAAAGTAGCCATGATATTATCTTCTTCAAAAAACAAATATATATTTTAAATAGTAATCTAAAATTACTTTTGAAGTTAGAGCAGCAAATTTTGATTCTACTAAGTAATGTGAGAGCTACTATCCAACCTTTGTGAAGTAGCAACAGCGTAACATACTTTATTGCAGATATAAGGATATTAAAATACATCTTAGAGCACCACTTATTTTGAGAACAAAACACTTTTATTTGACTTACTTAACAAAAGGTGTTCAGTTTCCATTTCAAGGGTTTTTCTCAAACAATACAGACTACAGCACAATGTAAGTCTACAATCAACTGTGGAGGCTGGTAATCTGAAAAAAATCTTGAACTTATTTCCTAAATGACCAGTCAGTACCTGGCCTATCAGTAAAGTAGGTCAAAAACAGAAAAAGAATAATTTCACACCAATGTAGCTACAAAGATAAATCCAGCTCTAATATTTTACATGTATTGTTGATATCTAACTGTCCATGCTGGCATGAACTGTTATGCTTTAATGCCTCCTCACCTATCCCTTGTCATTCAGTTTGTTAACCCTTACTCTTGATTAGGTCATAATAACCTCATAGCAAAGTTTTCTCACCAGTCTTATTCATTCTTACTAAATATTCATATCACGTGAATTCCTGATGCTTTTAATTTTCAGAAGCTTTTTTTAAAACTAACTCAAGTTTTGACCTTGCTCCAAAATTAATGTGGTCAATCTGCTTTATTTCATTTTTTCAAGCACTTATAGTTTAACTTTATTGCTCATTCCTTCAGTAATGTAGCACAGCATCCTTCAGACATATTCATTGTTTGTCTTCTCCCTATTATTATGTTAGTTAAAGTAGAAAAATCAGAACCTAAAGGCTCCACTAGAAAGAGATAAAGCTTTGGGAATGAAGAAACAGAAAAAGCACAAGTCATAGGAAACGGGCTACAGTATGGGTGTTAAAAAAAAATTGCTATGTTGAGCTGAAAGTGTCACAGAGCAAGCAAATAGTTGAAGTATTACAGGAGACAATAAAGAGGATACAGCCTAACAATGAATCAGAAATTTCATCATCATCATCATCATCATCATCACCATCATCATTTTAACATCTACATTTTCATGCTTATTTGGGTTGGATGGGTTTCCAACACACTACATCTCAGTCAATAATCCTGAAATCAATTTTCACAACTTCTGCTCATGTATCACTTGGTCTTCTACTATAGCTTCTTTCCACTTTAATCTTCTGACTCTTTTGTAACCATCTATCATCCACATGCATTACATATCAATATCAATGCAGTCGTCTCCCTTGTATAGTGCAAGCCAGAGGACTGCGCCAAACTCTGTTGCCTACTTTGGTTGGTTTCTATGGTGGGATGCCCTTCCTAATGACAACGACTTTACAGAGTGTACTGGATGCTTCTTTTCATGGCACCAACATCATTTGGGTCACCAAGTAACTTGCAAGACAAAAACCTCTTGACTGGGAGAAGGAGTATAATTGAGGGAGGAAGTTTTGTGCCAGCTGATGGCAGGTTAAAAAATAATAGAGGGACAGAGATAGGTGTCTTGCTGTAGAGAAAATACAAGGATACCCAATTTGGAAAAGAAAGGAGAGAGTTAGAGAGAAAGATAAAAAAAAAAAGGCAAAGAGTTGGAAAGATATAGAGACAGTGTGAAAGAAATGTTAGTGGTGATGTGTTAGGGGTGGGGACATACCCTCAAGGTAGAGTAGGGGATAAATATAGATGAAGTGATACAGTGAACTGGACTGGGTGAGTAGGCAAGGGGTGGAAGTTTTATAAGAGTGTGAGGAGAGATGATTAGAGATAGGAGAAAGGTAACAGTAGCGAGTGATGGTGAGAAATATAGGTATAATACGGGGGGGGGGGGTTATGGTAGATATGTGAGGGCACTGGGAGTGGTAGCAGATAAGAGAGGAGTTAAGGATGGACTATTGCAGAGGGGAGAGAGCAATGGCTGTATGTAGTTTAAAATTTTTCTCAGGTCTCCAATTAAAGGTATAGTAAACCATACTGTATGGTGGACATAATTGTCCTTTTGTAATTAGTCAGAAACTACTCAGGCTTACAAAATAATTAAGCTCTAAAAAAAAACTCATAAATTCCTTAATATGGCTTTAGTTACACTGATGTTGTGTCCCTCCCCAGAGATGGTGCAAGACTTAGTTGGAACTAGCATTGTGATGATTTTTGTTAATTTTCTTATAAGGTAAATCAAAGAATAAGAAGTGTTCATTCCCTTAGAACTTCTTCCTAGAATGGGAGACTTATGTGGCCCTATACTCAGCCCTATCAGCAGGGTAATTCCCACAGGTAAAAAACCATGTGTAGGGGTTGAACCAGGGGTCTAGTTCAAATGCTTGCAACAGACTGAAATTTTTCTAAAGACATCCAAGAAATAGGTCATAGTGTTAAACTGGGTATCATGTTAGGCCAGCCAGCCATTATGTGCAAGCAAAAAAAAAAAAATCAACTATCACATTAAGTCTTTAGCATTTAAAACTGGTCATGTCCAGTTCAAATATTCTATTTTATATCTCAAAGATATAAGATAATGCATGATAAATTCAAAACAATGTAAATGAAGAAACACTACAATTGATAGAGTCATCTGAACAATAGAGTTTAATATGTGTTTTAAGGATATGATTAATAGTATTCTTTTCGACTCTAGGCACAAGGCCCGAAACTTTTGGGAAGGGGACCAGTTGATTAGCTCAACCCTAGTATGCAACTGGTACTTAATTTATTGACCCCGAAAGGATGAAAGGCAAAGTCGACCTCAGTGGAATTTGAACTCAGAACATGAAAACAGACGAAATGTCGATAAGCATTTCACCCAGCATGGAATATGATTTGCAATAAAACAGAACTAATGGGAACCAATATTCAGTTGTGAACTTGACTCACAAGCGAGCTTTTACTCTTTGATGTCCATCTAAAATTATATCAACTCAACTCTCTGAAATTCATCATGTAACAGTATATCAATTACAATGCAGTGATAGGTTTTCAATGAAATTTACTGCCCACAAGAAAAACAAATATTGTGCCAAGAAAGAGAAACACCTATCTACCTGCTTACAATACCAAACCCTACCTAGATGATATTTTGTTCTAATTTATCAAGTGAATTAGGAAGGCTAGAAATACTAAAAGATTGGGCATTAGAAAGCTATAGCATATTGGCCTTGAGTATGCACACAAGGAAAGTTTCTAAGCACATCAGTTATACTATACTTCAAACATCCGGTTTCATCTACATACCTACAACAGGTCAACAAACGAGATTTTATACCCTGATCCCATTCTTGTTATTTGCTCCCCTCTCACTACCACACACTTTTTGTTTCTTTTTTCTCAAACATTTTCAGATTAAAAGGTTTTATAATCAATAGAATGAGTATTTTGCAAATGAAAATAGAATCTGTAGTAAGGATAGAAGCCAAAATTTTCTGAAGAGCTTGCCCAGATAAAATATCCACCAGCACAACCAGGAATCACACACCTTTATAGTAAACATGTCTTTACAACAAAGAAAGCCCAAAAGACTCAAAGCACATCAAACTCCTACTCAGAAAGAAAGGTACAAATATCAGAAATTGCATTTAAAATTGAATAATACCTTTCATGGAAAGTCACTTTTTATTTAATAAATTTCAGTTGTTATTATTAAATCAAATATGAAAAAGCCATGATTGACACTAAAAGGTGTCAATACACAATGATAAAATATAATTTTCAAACACCTAAATTAAAACTAAAAATGAATTTGAAAAAGGATAAATTAACTTTTTAAAAGTTACTTAAATCTAAAACTATGAAAATACTCAAATATACCACACATTATTCTGCTTATTAAACAAGGCTAGCTGAGTTACTCAAATTAAATAGCTCACACAAAGACAGTAAAACATTTTCCCTATGTAGCCAAGGTAGTATGTAAAATATTTTAGTTCCATATCAATGTAAAAATAAATTAAATAAAATAAGAGAAAAATGATAACAGCAACAATAAATTTAATTTTTATGTACATAAAGTTGTATGTAAATATTTTTAACAGTAAACTCAGAAAGCCATGCATGTTAAGAAAAATCAACAATATGTGCATGTATGTATGTGTATGTGTGTATGTATGTATGTATGAATATATAATTAATTATGCAAATCATAGCAGATACAAAACTGTGGTGTGAGCTTTACAAGCTGCATGGGTTTGCTCTTAAAAAAAAGTGGCAAAGAAGTAGAAGGGAGTGATAGTGAGTTTTAACAAGCATGAATGGAAAGACCCACACATTTCCCCCACCCATGACTTCACTACAATCTCCAGCTGCCACTTAAAAGTAAACCTGAATTAGAAAAACTATCACCTGCTGCTGCTACTGCTGCTGCTGTTGTTGTTGTTGTTACTGCTGCTACAGCCTGCTAGTACAGTTCAGTTTGGCTTTATAAACCACCTAGACAGACTGTTTCTTTTCCTTCTTTTTATTGTCAAGCAAGAAAAGTTAGGGAAGAGTTCCTAGGTTTACTTGGGAATAAGCATTCTTTTAACTCCAGATATAACAACACACCTACCTAGCAAGGCTAGGCTGCATGACAATAACATACAAGCCAAAGCTAATGTTTTGGGGGGTTTTAGTAAAAGGAGGCAGGACACAGAGGAGTACAAATAACTAAAAAAAAAAAAAAAAAAGGACAAGAGTAGGCCTATGTGGGCGAATAACAATCAAAATTAAATTCATAGATCTTTGAAATAAAATACTCTTTCATTTTTTAAGAATAAATGTTTTGCTAATTTTTTTTTTTTTTTAATATTCTAAAACAAAATTCTGTCAACTTTTAGAATGAATTTTTTATATAATGATGATGATGGTGATAATCATCATCATCATCATCATCATTTTGCATCTGTTTTTCCATGCTTCCATAGGTAGGACAGGTCTTCCCAAGTACAGCACTTCGCCATTTGTTGCAGTCCTTTGTCATCTCCTTCATGAGATCTAACCTCTTGATCTCAGCCTTCACCACATTTTCCTGTAACTTCCTTTTCCATATAATCCTTCCACATGGATCGTTTGGTTCTTCTTTATCCAACTGTCATCGTTTCATAGACATCACATGTTTACAGCAGTGTAGTCTTCTCTCTCACCCATTACATCTGATTTGCCTTAAACCCAATATTTTTCTCAGTTCAGTTGTGCTAAGATGCTCAGGCACCCTAGCATAACACATCCAGAGAACTATGCTCACTTCATTTTTCTCTGCTTTCCTATACTCTCTGCATTCATTGCCCATGTTTTGCTATCATGCAACATTGCACTTAGCACACAATCATCAGACAGCTTTCCTTCCAATTGTTTGGTAGAATACCTTTACTGCAAATAGGGATAACAGACTTCTGAACATTTTCCATTCTTACTGCAGTATCAGAAGATAACAACTACTTCTGTGGAGCCTTCTCAGCATTTGACAGAATTTATTTCATGGGTGTTTTTAGAGAAAGAGAAGAATCAACACCAGTAGTGGTTTGGTCCTCAGTAGTACAGGGTGTTTGGACTAAACTTGACAATTATTTCATGTTTCCTTTTATCAGGACAGCTTGATGTACTGGTGGACAGTTAAAAGCATTGGAGAGCATAAAGATTAAAGTTGGAGTTGAGAGAAAAAGTTAATTGATATGGAGGACTGGAAGCTATCTGAATATTGGAAAAGAGTTACCTGTATAATGAGGATTCACACCAGGTATCAAAATGCCAACATCATGACTGCTGCTCAGAGCTCCATAAAGACTGTGAAAGTTGTAAGATGTGAGATAGACACTAGGAAGAGCAACTACAAAGCCATGGCCAGTAGGAGGAGACACAGCAGACATTCTGACTGTGTCCATCATCATCATCATAGTTTAATGTCCGTTTTCCATGCTGGCATAGGTTGGACAGTTTGACTGAGAGCCAGTGGCTACACCAGGCTCCAATCTGATCTGGCAATGTTTCTATAGCTGGATGCTCTTCCTAACATCAACCACTCCGAGAGTGTAGTGGGTGCTTTTTACATGCCACTGGCACAGGAGCCAGTCAGGTGGGCCTGGCATCAATCACGTGATGCTCTACAGGAGGGTTTGCCACCACCCCCTGCCAGAGCCTCATGGAGCTTTAGGTGTTTTCGCTCAATAACACTCACAACACTCGGTCTGGGAATCGAAACCACAATCCTACAACCGCAAGTCCACTGCCCTAACCACTGGGCCATTGCATCTCCACATGTCTGAAATCATCCAACAATTGAAGGACAAGATGATGGAAGATCCAAGCAAGAGAATCCAAACTTTGGCGAGAGAGAAAGGTGTTGGAGTCACCATTATGAAGCTGGCCCTGAATGAAGACTTTCGCCACCACTCATACAAGAGGCACGAGGGACAAATTCTGTAAACCAAAGCCAAGGAGAATTGTTTGACAAAGGCTAAGAAGTTCCTGAACAAGCTGAGGCATTCTGCATAGCCAGGGATGATCCAGTTCTTCTTAGATGAAAAGAACTGATGCCAAGACCAGTTGCACAACACCCAGAACAACAGGTGGCTTGGCTATAAACCATGTGATGTCCCACATATCTTGAAAACCAAGCTGCCCCAAACTGTGATGGTATTTTGATGCATTTCCAGTGAAGGTGACAGAATGCTGTCCTACATCTTTAAATAGGGCTCATTCAGACAGCTATGTGAAGCTGCTGGAAGGCCATATGTGTAGCAGCAGGATTCAGCTCTTTGCCATACATCCAGAAAAAGTCAGAAGTGGTTGTTGGAGAATTTCTACAACTTCACCAACCCCAATTTCTGGCATCCTAATTCCCTCAATTGTAATCCCATGAATTATTATGTGTGGGGCACAGTTGAGAAACACCAACTACTTTGCCTGCAACACCAAGGCCAAGATGGAGGCCAAGATCAAGGAGGTGTTTGAAGATCTTCCCAGGGACACAGTGAAAAATGCTTGCACCAGGTTCTGGAGCCATCTTGAGACTGTGGTGGAAGCTGAGGGCAGTTACTTTGAGTAAACTGTGATCTACCAGCCATAATCTAGCTTATATTTTCTTTTTTTTTTTAAATACTTTTATTTTTAGATGAGATATAGTGGGTTTTTTTTCCTTTTTATGAAACTGTCAAATTTAACCAAAACACCTTGTGAAAAGGGGATCACTATGAGCTTCCCAGTGGACTCATTTTGCCTGGCCCCTCAGGCCAGTGAAAAACGGATGCTGAACTCATACAAGTTAATCTATGACCAGTCTGAAGCATTTTGCAAGTTTCTGTAATGTTTCTGCCCTGTTTAACATAAAACTTTATTGCACAGTGAGGTTCCACATTGTCTTCACACCCCGACTGCCTTCTGCAAACTAGTCAGCTATGACGAGAAGTGTTAAGTAGGGTGCATTCAAAGTGCTGTTGCAGCTGTCTCCTGCAATCTGGAATAACAAAAGTTGGCAGGTCAGCTTATTAGATGTATAGTAATCACGTACTAAAGTTACAATAATCTGGGCCAGTTATAAATGCCTCTCTTAAACAAGTCTCAAAACTTCTGCAAAACACCATGTACATATTAAAACTGAACCAAATAATTTTTAAAAAGATACTCAACTTACCGTACAATATTTTCATGCTCAAAATTTTCCATTCTACGCAAGGCTGCGATTTCTCTTATTGCACTAGTTGGAACACCTTCTTTAGAATATGGAAGAGGAATTTGTTTCATAGCTACATACTGCCCACTCTTTCGGTCACGTGCTTTATACACAGTTCCATAAGCACCACGACCAATCTCAGAAAGTTTATCGAAATTACTTGAGGATTCTTGTTTGCTGTTCAAAAAACTCCAAGTAGTAGCCATATCAGAACCAGCTCATTAGCTCAGTACAAAACTCAGCCTCCTAAAACAGATTTTAAAAAAATATAACAGTGACCGAATTCCAAAGATAACTGTAAATTGAAGTCTTTTCAAATAAAATCAAAAGATTTTGATTATTAAACATTAGAAGCATCAACTTTGGGCAGAAAAATTCAAAAGGAGTGCTGATGGGATTTGAACCACATGTTTATTGTTTGCCTTTGGCAAGCATCAAACAAAGGTAGAACACCTTGCTAAATTCTACATTAACAGAATAGCCCATCCTGCTAGCATTAACTAACTGACCAATTATCTTATAGAGATAAACTAACAGTTAAAACAGCAGAAATGAAATATGTAATCTAATTTGGGAAGATGGAATGGGCAGACTCTTAGTAGCATAATCAGTAATGCAGTCACCCATCAAGCAATAGATATGTGATCAGAATCCCAAATGAGACTGCTGAAGTTTATGGGGTTTTGAGGGAGAGGAGGGGGATTTTGTTGTTTTTTTTCTTTTTCTTTTTTTGTCACAAATTGGTGTTTAGAATGCTTAATAACATTTATATTGAAATCTAATGATGTTAGCCATGTTGTTGGTAGTAGGATGTGATTTGAGCAAGATTTGGATGCTATTTCTTTGCAGGCAACAACATAGAAACTCCTTCACTGACTTGTTGTTCACGATGCGTTGAAATCAAATGGTTGTTATGGTTCAGCCTTAGGTCAAAGTAATTGAGAAAACCTGTAATCAAAGACATTCCTACCATGACCCTCCACTCATTTATGACACTGCTCTTTGGAGTTAATCAGCATCACTACATCCCCTCTATTACCATTCTTCTATATAATACACAAAGCCATGTGACATGTTTGTAGCATTTGATTCGACCACAACAAACATGCAGCATATGAGTTTAACAAAACTGAAATGACACTGCAACAACATAATTCAACCAATGAAAACACATCTCTGCATAACTCCTGTGCACCAACTACACCAGAAAACTGATTATGATGCTACTTATCCACACAAAAAAAAAAAAACATTTAAACATTGCAAAACATTAATCTTGATACAAAATGTAGCAAAAATCAGTGCTGGCTATGATTTCTATAGAATATCTGTAGAAATAACCTTAAAAAAAATAATGTAAGAAGCACTGCTAATGCAGTAGGATGTGGTTCTGACTTATAAAAATAATTAGTATACTTTATAGCGCATTGTATTTGCATAATGAAGTACCACGTACCTACAAATCATTAGTTAGTTTTATTTGTAAATTAAATGTTATATTTCATTATAAATCTAACTAAATTAGGAAAATAGCTCAGAAATAAGATATTTGGGTCAGTGTATCTACGTATTTGTATGCATATAAATTGTACCAAAATATTCTTTTATTAATTTCAGTCATCTGACTGCAGCCACGCTGGAGCACCACCTTAAAGGGTTTTAGTTGAAGAAATCAACCCCAGGACTTATTGTTCAAAAGTCAAGAACTTATTCTGTCATTCTCTTTTGCCAAACCACTAAGTTATGGGGACATAAACACAGTGATGGTGGAGGGACAAACACAAACACAAGAACACACACACATAAATATATATATTGCTCCAGAATGGCCACAGCTCTAAGCTGAAACTACGAAAATATATATATATATGACGGACTTCTTGCAGTTTCCATCTACCAAATCCACTCACAAGGCTTTGGTCAGCCCTAGGCTATAGAAGAAGACTCTTGCCCAAGGAGCCACACAGTGGGACTGAACCCAGAATCATGTGGTTGGGAAGCAAGCTTCTTACCACACAGCCAAAACAGCAAGCTGGCAGAATCATTACAACACCAGAAGAAAAATTCTTAGTGGCATTTCTTCTGAGTTCAAACACCACCAGGGTCGACTTTGTTTTCATCCTTTCAGGGTCAACGAAATAAGCACCAGTTGAACACTGGGGTCGATGTAATCAAATTACTTCTACTCTGAAATTGCTGGCCTTACGCCAAAGTTTGAAACCAACATACATAGGCATGGCTGAGTGGTTAGAAAGCTTGCTTCTCAGCCACATGGTTTTGGGTTCAGTCCCACTGTGTGGCACCTTAGGCAAGTATCTTCTGCCATAACCACAGGCTGATTAAAGTCTAGTGATTGAATTTAGTAGGCAGAAGTTTGTGTGTATATATATATATATATATATATATATATATATATATATATATATATATATATATATATATATACATACACACACACATACATATACAACAGACTTCACACAGTTTCTGCCAACCAAATACCCTGACAAGACATTGGTCAACTTAAGGATATTAGTGGAAGACACTTGCCCAAGGTGCTGTTCAGTGCGGCTGAACCAGTAACCACACAGTTGAGAAGTGATCTTTTTAACTACACAGTCATACCTGTCATTATATATTATTCAAAATGTTGTTGTTGGCACTCCGTCGCTTACGACATCGAGGGTTCCAGTTGATCCGATCAACGGAACAGCCTGCTCGTGAAATTAATGTGCATGTGGCTGAGCACTCCACAGACACGTGTACCCTTAACGTAGTTCTCGGGGATATTTAGCGTGACACAGCGTGACAAGGCTGACCCTTTGAATTACAGGCACAACAGAAACAGGAAGAAAGAGTGAGAGAAAGTTGTGGTGAAAGAGTACAGCAGGGTTCGCCACCATCCCCTGCTGGAGCCTTGTGGAGCTTTAGGTGTTTTCGCTCAATAAACACTCACAACGCCCGGTCTGGGAATCGAAACCGCAATCCTATGACCGCGAGTTCACTGCCCTAACCACTAGGCCATTGCGCCTCCACGTGATTCAAACTATAAAATGTGTAACAGCAATTATGTATATTTAGAAAACTTCTGAAAATTTGATTTGGCAAAAGATAATTTTGTATACAAATATACTTAATAGACATGACATGTAAACAAGTAGACTTATTGAAATGAAATGGTACAATACCAAAAACAACAGGCTTTTTAATAGCTCTTATATTTGTTTCAGTCATTAGACTGTGGCCATGCTTGGGCACCACCTTGAAGAATGAATCAACCCCAGTACATTTTTTTTTAAGCCTGACAAAGACACATACATACACATACACACTCGTGCGCACACATATATATCTTCATCATTTAACATCCACTTTCCATGCTGGCATGGGTTAGATGGTTTTGACTGGAACTGATAAGCTGGAGGGCTGCACCAGGTTCCAATCTGTTTTGGCATGGTTTCTACAGCTGGATGCCCTTCCTAATGTCAATCACTCTGATGGTGCTCTTCACGTGCCACCAGCATGAGTGCCATTTACATGACACTGGCAACAGCCACGACTATGATTTCACAGGTGCCATTTACATGACACTGGCAACAGCCATGACTATGATTTCACCTGGCTTAACGAGTCTTCTCAAGCGCAGCATATCGTCAAAGGTCTAGGTCACTTGTCATCGCCTCCGTGAGGTCTAACATTTGAAGATCATGCTACCACCAATGGTCATGATTACGATTTCATGGGTGCCATTCACATGACACTGGCAATAGCCATGGCTACAATTTCACTTGGTTTGACAAGTCTTCTCAAGTACAGCATATCGCCAAAGGTCTCGGTCACTTGTCATCACCTCTGTTAGGCTCAACATTCAAAGATCATGCTTCATCACCTCGTCTCATGTCTTCCTGGGTCTACCTAAATGGGTTTTTTCAGTTTGCGTCTACCATATCCACTCACAAGGCTTTGGTCAGCCCAAGGCGCCACATGGTGGACTGAATCATGCCTTACAGAAAATTTCTATATTACAGTTCTATTATTATCTCCATCACCATCATCATCATTTAATGTCCATGTTCCATGCTGGTACAAGTTGGATGCTGTGACAGGATCTTATGGGTCCAAGGACTATATTATGCTTTGGTTTGGCATGGTTTTATGGCTGGATGCCCTTCCTAACACCAACCATGTTACCATGCAGCATGCAGGTCTATGAAATGCAAGGGGTGGGGTTTTATGCTAGCAGATGAGAGTTCAGGTATGACAGAAAGAGTAGGACAGAACTCCATTAACAATTCTCACTCCTACATCCACCCTTCAAAGCTACCCAGTCCTTAAATACGTTACCTACTGCCCCTCTCCCCCATCTTTTGCACCATTCACTGTCTCCTTGTTTCTTTGTCTCTTCAGAGCTGCTACTGATTAATTTTTCTTTCTCTCCTAAATGTGAGTAGCCATGTAACTCCCCTACAAGAGCCTATAGTTATCGCCTTGCATGTGTGTGTGTGTGTGTGTGTGTGTGTAACCTGGAGTGAGAGAGAAAGAGAGAAATACACACACACACACACACAAGGCTATTCCCAATGAACCATGCAGTGAGATCAAATCTGAATCCATGATTGTGAACAGAACTTCTTAATCACATAACTATATATATACTGAAATCATTCTTGCATATGCCTGCATACTATTTATCATGAAGTATATTTTATACTCCTTTGTTTTTGCATTTACTTCTAATGTGAGTTGTAACTCCAAACCGTTAAGCAGAATCAACATCTGCATAATATATTCTATGTGCAGCAACATCAAAGGAAGGCTAACTGGGAAGATAGTTTTTGCGTGTGGCAAATGCTCAGGGGTAATAAACACTGAAAATGTGCAGAAAACAGCTTCCGTCACATTCCAGGAGGAAAATCTATAAGTAGTTGATAGCTTCCGTTACCCAGGTGACCAAGTCAGTAGCAGGAGTGGATGCTCTGAGAGTGTAGCTGCTAGAATAAGAATAGCCTGGGCAAAGTTCAGAGAGGTCCTACCTCTGCTGGTGACAAAGGGCCTCTTGCTCAGAGTAGAAAGTAGACTGTATGATGCATATGTGCAAACAGCCATACTACATGGTAGTAAAACATGGGCCATGACTGCTGAGGACATGCGTAAGCTTACAAAGAATGAAGCTAGTATGCACCGCTGGATGTGTAACGTCAGTGTGCATACACGACAGAGTGTAAGCGCTCTGAGAGAAAAGTTGGATATAAGAAACATCAGATGTGGTATGCAAGAGAGACAACTGCACTGGTATGGTCATATGTTGAGTATGGATGAGGGCAGCTGTTTGAAAAAGTGTCACACCCTAGCAGTAGAGGGAACTTGTGGAAGAAGTAGACCCAAGAGGACCTGGGATGAGGTGGTGAAGCACATTGGGCTTCACGGAGGCGATGACATTTTAACCAAGACCTTTGGAGATATGCTGTGCTTGAGAAGACCCAGCAAGTCAAGTGAGACCATAACCAGCCCACTTAAGAGTACCCTTCAATCATTGGGCAATAAACTGTGCTTGCAAAGACCTGTTGAGTCAAGTGAAGTCATTGTCGTGGCCAATGATTGGCACCCATGCCGGTGGCACGAAAAAAAACACCATTCGAACATAGTCGATGCCAGTGCCAGCTGACTGGTCCTGTGCCGGTAGCACATAAAAAGCACCATTCAAGCGGGATCATTGCCAGTGCTGCCTGACTGGCTACTGTGCCAGTGGCACGTAAAAAGCACCATTCAAGTGTGGTTGATGCCAGTACCACCTGACTGGCCCACATGCCGGTGGCACATAAAAAGCACCCATTACACTCTCAGAGTGGTTGGCATTAGGAAGGGCATCCAGCTGTAGAAACTTTGCCAGATCGGATTGCAGCCTGGTGCAGCCTTCTGGCTTGCCAGCCCTCAGTCAAACCGTGCAACCCATGCCAGCATGGAAAGCAGACAGTAAACGATAATGATGATGATGATGATGATGAAATGAAGCTTGTCATTTTTGAAAGGTACTACGCTTGTAGTATCAGGACTGTATATTTACCTCCAACATAAAAGAGGCCTTGCACTTCCAGCCAGAATTTGTCTGAAGAATTGTCAATATCAACTGCCGGTAACATTCTCACCAGTTATATGCCATAACCAGGAATATACAGCTCAACAAAAGGCACAGGTGCGACTGTATCATTAAGAAGCCTACTTCCCAAGCATGAGGTCCTGGATTCAGACCCAGTGTATGGTACCTTGGGCAAGTGTCTTCCTACTAAAGCCCCAAGCCAGCTAATGCCTTATGAGTGGATTTGGTAGATGGAAACTGAAAAAAGTTCATTATGTGTGTGTGTGTGTGTGTGTGTGTGTGTGTGTGTGTGTGTGTGTGTGTGTGTGTGGCTGGGTGGAGGTGGGGGTTAACCCGTGTCTAGACATCAGGTGATGCTTGTAAATGTGCATCATTGTCATACAAGCAATGCTATCCGTTTCCAGTCTTCCATGGAAAACCGGCCTAATAACACCTTGCTTGGAAACAGGTGAAGAATGGTGACAAAGAAGGACATCTGGCCTTACAGGAACATGGCACTAACTGTGTGCCTTGAGCCTTAGGATTGCTTGGAAACATAAGGCACAGTATAAAAATCTGCCAAATTATGATGTCTCCAAGGCAAGAAACTATTAGAAGCTCTTATTTTAATACTGCATGCATTAAATATTCATCTCTCACTGAATGGAGTACCTTCTTTGTTGATCCTACATTAATGGAACAGCAAACTATATATAAATGTGTATGTATATATAAATATAAATATATATATCATCATCATCATTTAACATCCGCTTTCCATGCTAGCATGGGTTGGACGATTTGACTGAGGACTGGTGAACCAGATGGCTACACCAGGCTCCAATCTGATCTGGCAGAGTTTCTACAGTTGGATGCCCTTCCTAACGCCAACCACTCCGAGAGTGTAGTGGGTGCTTTTACGTGCCACCGGCACGAAGGCCAGTCAGGCGGTACTGGCAATATATATACATATATATATATATATATATATATATATATATATATACTGATCATTTTTAGTTTTTTTTACAACAAAGAATATATTTCCCTAGAGAGATTTACTAGGACCAAAGCATATGACACAGTTGACTTTATATATGAAATCAATACCACCTACATTATCTACATCTTCCAAAAATTTTGGTTGTTTGATCTTATTGGAATTATGTCCTTTGTTGAATTTAGATTTTAAACACTCCTAGAGGAAGTTTTTACTTACTAATTGCATGAAGAATCTCAGTTGATCAAAGTTTCTCAACTCATAATACATAACACTTATGGTCTAATATATGTATCATAGTGAGTATAAGGTATCTTCTGTCAAGCATATCATCTTCTTAGGTGCAAGTAGGATTTATTATATTATCCAGTGGCCTTATTTGGGGTTGTCATGCTCTGTTGTTCCAGGCCAGCCCCATCTAAGCATTCTTATGACCTGCATGTAATCAGCCAAATAATGAAACCTAATCCACAGGCTTTTCTACCTAGTCATACTGTTTCCGTTTGGCCAAAGGCCACACATAACACACCAATATTTAGTGTTGAATTATATGTGGTGCAGTTTGACAGTCTTGATACATAGTGCTTTCCCCACCATCCAATCTACTCCCACACACATGAAGATTCTGTTGGTGGTCACAGTAGAGGAAGGTAAGATAGATACAGTGAGAGTGCAACATTTTCTACTCCTGTACACTTATTGATGATGAGAAAAACCAGCACAGGTTGCTGGGTTATTCCCATCACCAATAAGTGAAGCTATTGATAAAGCAGCTATTTATGTGTGTACATAATCTTTCACATGCCCAGGCTGAATGGGAGATGTAATACTTTTAGGATATTGTTGTAGTAGTAGTATTCACAAGTGTTATATGTGTCTCTTTTCTTGTAGTGACAGGGACTGTGGGGTTAAAACAGGCTACAATGATACACAATGCCTTTCACCTGTCAAGGTGGTATTTTATTTTTAGTATTTTTGCTTTATTGTGTAGATGGTTTGTAGGTGTGGCCTGTGTACAACCTGTTATGATGCATGGTGCACTGTTTAGTGCTCTTTGTAGTTTATTGTTGTTTATTGCAAAAAGCATTCTCCACAAGGAGCATGGCAGGGCAGCCTAGTGTTGCTCCTAATCTTTGCCTGAATTCCACTAAACTCAGAAATAAGCGTTATTCAATATTTATTTTTGCATCTGGTTTATCATATTTGTTGTTTAGGTTTGATTTAATCAGTAACAAGTATTTCCTACAATATATTACTGGGGAAGAAGCAGAATTAATTGAACTGATTCTAATATTACTGCTGGTATTTATTCAAGATGATAGAGAAAAGATGTATAGTTCAATGTTTTACATCTTGTGCTATCCACGACCATAAAGTAGTAGTAGTAGTAGTGGTGGTGGTGTCATGGTGGTGGTAGTGGTGTCATGGTAGTGGTGGTGTTGGTGGTGATGGTGGTGGCAGTAGCAGTAGTTGTAGTAATGATTATTTCTTAAACACAAGATAAAGGAGATATAATTTAGTGAAACTAACTACTATTGAAAATGCCTTTACACAAATACTCTACCTGTTAGAAACAGAAGCCAAATTTCCCTCAAGGCACACTTTGTTGCCATAGAAAAAGAAGGACACATTGGATAATATAATCCTAAAGACAAGACAATGTATCAAACAAAACAAAAAGATAATCATAGTCTAAATGTCTTTTGATCATTATCTTGATTAAGGCTGACCTGGGGCTAAACAATGACAACTATGACCTAATTTTATTGAGGTGATGGGATTAAAGCCAAATGAATCAAACCCTACTCTTTATCAAAACTGGAGGGTAAAGGAAAACTTAGATAGATGAAAGAGGAATATAATAAGCAGATAAATAATATTCCCTGGATAGCATACCAATCTATTTCAGATAACATACTTACTTCTAAGAGTTTCAGCTTCAAGGAACTCAAGCAAAGCATGCAAGCAACACTCAAAATTTTTGAAACCCTCCTAGACTGATTAAGTCAATGTTAAGTTTGAGCATCAATAGTCTGAAGCATGTAGAAAAAATAAGGGCAGAAAATAGAATTCCGAAGAGGGTTCGACTTTTAAGGAACAAGTGTTTAGTGCATGATCTAGTAGTGAAATAAAGTAGGGGTGATGAGAAGAGAAAGGTTATCTTGTAAAAGAAGTCTTGTCTTTGGAATGCAATTATGGCAATATTATATGTACATGTGTCTCAAGAGAAGTCATGTCTAACATTTGTACAACTGTGAGGGGTTTCAGTTGCATGTTGTTCATCAGCAAAGAATGTTTTGTGCAGGATGGTTTTCTTGAGATATGCAGCGACTGTGTCTTAATGTTGCTGGAAGAGACTAGACCCCCATGCTCTTTTTTGGAGAATGCTATCAGACTGAAAGGAATTATCAGCTGCAGATAAGTGCATATTAATGTTATTAATACATAGAAAAGGGAGTGAGTTTGACAAAACATTTTATTTGCCCGAAACAAACCAGAGCTGATAGAATAGAATATGGGTTGGAAAGGTTTTAACCAATATATATTGCACTGAAGCAAGCTCTGACATTAATCTTCCAATTAAAAAGATAGAATCCATAGGTAGACAGCTTAGCTAGACCCAATCAAATGCTGAAAAGTGAGGGACTATTGATGAACGACATATGAAGGTAAGTCTTCAGAACATCTGGGAATACAAAAAAATATGCTCACTGAGAAGACTCAACAGTGTAAGCCGTCATTGTCATCATTTTGAAACTCAATCAGATGAAAGTGTTCATGTACATAGCTTCTGTTACCATTGTGAAGTTGGAAATGAAAGTAAAAGAGCAGCAGTTAGTAAGCAGGGAAAGGGTACTCTTTTGGAAACTGAGTACAGTACAATTAATGCAGTAGATTTGCATAGACTGGAAAATTTGACAAGGTCAGACTCTTTTGGAATTCATTGCTTGAAGGAACAGTCAGAACCAATTGTCTTCCTTGGTTAGAAGATTCTAGAGAACCTTTTGCATTTGGTAACAGTGAGGGGATAATTGGAGAGAAGGAATTTAATTTTTGCTTGTATGATTTAGATAGTGTTGGAAGAACAGTGCCCATGACCTATCTCAGGGCCTCCAAGATTGGTGTTATGAAGGAAGATAATCTGAGATCAAATCACATCTACCACCAAACATCAGGAACAGTCCCCCATTAAGCTTCTTCAGTTTTCATCTACCAAATTTCATTCCTAAGGATTTGGTGAACCTCGGGCCATGGTAGAAGAGACTTGCCCAAGGTGTAGTGTATATGCAAAGTTGAAAAGGCAGATTACAGCAAATACAAAGGCTTTATCAGAATTTACAAGACTATCTTGGTTGAGAAGTAGTGGATAGGAAGATTCTGTAAAGTTAGTAAAGCTCTGCATTTCAAGGAACCAAGATATGTAGCTGCAATAAGAGAGCTTGTAGGCCATGTAATTACCATCATTTTAACAACCACTTTCTGTATTCTATCACAGGTCAGATGAATCTTATAGAAACAGTTTTTTCTATGGCCAAATATTGTTTCTGTTGCCAGCTCTTATTTCCAAGTCAGGTAGTTATCCTCCTGGTCTTTTAAACACCAAACCACACAACAGCCAGGTATTTTTTTGCAGATGTAAACTATGTCAAGGTACAAATGGGAAGATACAAACACATGCACACACACACACATATAACTCCATACACTGTACACAATGTAAGCACACATACATATAACTCCACACAATGTACTCAATGACAGACCAACAGAGGAAGTCAGCTTCAAATGTGAGGCAGTGCTCCAGCATGGCCACAGTCAAATGACTGGAACATGTAGAAGAATAAAAGAAAAGAAAAAGCAATACATAATACAAGCACACCAGAAATAAATTCTCTTAAATGCCCAGACAGCTCACTAGAAGTTGTCAATAGCTTCTGTAACCTAGGATATATAATTAGCAGGGAATGTGGTTGAAGTATAGCAGCCAGTGTAAGAATGGGTTGAAAAAAGTTCAGGGAGCTACAACTGTTGTTGGCAACAAAAGTATTTTCCCTCAGAATAAAGAGCAAATTGAATGATGTTTGTGTTAGACCTTTGATGCTGCATGGTAGCAAAGACATGTGCATGAATGTCAGAGTACACAAGTTATGAGAAGAACTTAGTATAAGCAGAGAAGAACTTGGTATAAGCAGAAATATGAGAATAACTTGGTATAAGCAGAAACATGTAATGTACAAGAGAGGAGACTGCAGTGGTAGAGACATGTAATGCACTTGGGGGATGACTGCTGCTACAAAAGTGCTAAGCATTCCAAGTTTGTGGAACTGGTGGAAGAGGGAAACAAAGGAAGATTCAAGACTGACCTGAAGATGCTACATCTCACTGAGGAAATGACAAAGAATTGTACAAACTGGTAATATGCAGTGCTATAGCAAAGGGTATTGATGAAGAAGATACAATATATATATATATACAGACACAGAGGGATACAAGAACAATATCAAAAGTAAGGGTCAAGAGCAGCAGCAGCAGCAGTGGCAAAGGGGAAAATGTAGGTGAGGGGAGGGTCAAAGTACCACTAAGAACAACAATGTAAAGGGCATGGATATAAACAATGTAGTGGGCAAGCCCATATACACACACATAAGCACACATGCAAAACACAGACATGTGTATGAATGTACATGCACACACATACATAGTAACATACATGCACACACACACAGTTACAGACACAGCTGCATGCGCAGATAAGGAAATACATTATAGAAGGACAAAATGGATTCGGTGGAGCAGGACACACATGGACAGAAAGGGTCACTGAAGAGGTTACAGATGTGTGACGAAAGACTTCCAGACGATGGACATTAAAATAAGAACAGTAGTTTATTTGTTAAAAAAAAAATGACCATCCAAAATTATAATATATATATATATATATATATATATATATATATATATATATATATATACATACATACACACACACACACACTACACTTGACCAATCCATCACCTCTGGGATACCCTCTAGCCTTTTTTCCCCTCACTGTACCCACTGTTTTCTCCTTACCCCTCTCCATCTTTTCCACTTCCTTCCTATTTGGGATGCTTCTGCAGTATTCACACTCCTCTTCTATCTATTACCTCTATGATACTTTCCAGAGTCTTTCTTTCTCCCCACCCTCTCCTTCTCTCATTGCCCTCCACCCCACAACTTTTCTGCCTCCTTAACATCTCTCTCCTTTTTTTCCACCTTCAAACTGCCTCCTACAAACTCCCATACCACACTTTCCTTCAATAACTCTCTCAGGATCACACTCCATCCTAATCTATTGCATTCTTTTTATCCTGTTTGCCCTCACTCCTGTCCACACTTGCCTCTTATAATGTTGGATAGCCCTTGATCCCCTCCCTTATACAAACCACCCTCTCACCTTTCAACTCTATCCCACCTTTTTTTCCCAATAACTTCTGTCACCTTTATCCCCTACCATACTCTTCAATCTTCCCTAATTTACCATCTCCCATTCTTCACAAGTATGGCAAGGAATACTCCAATGCTTTCTTCTATTTTCCCTCAGTTATAAGGGCCACCTTAGACCCTTAACCTTAACCAAGTCTCTGTAACATGGTTGGTATTAGAGAAGGCATCTAGGAACAGAAACCACACCAAAGTAGACACTGGAGCATGACACTGTTCTTTCTCTAACTTATCAGGATCTATCAAATCATCCAACCCATGGTAGCAAAGAAGCCACACATTAAATGATTGATGATGATGATGATGATGATGATGATATAGTTTCCATCTACCAATTTTATTCACAAGGCATTAATCAACTCCAGGCTATTGTAGAAGACATTTGCCTATGGTACCAATGCAGCTGGGAGAAACTTGAAACGACACGGTTTCAAAGTAAACTTTTTAATAACAAAGCTAGAAAATTATTAAATGTTCTGACACATTAATTGTGGATCCATACTCCAGACCTATGATCTGATTGTCCAATATCGTAACTATTTTGTCATTTCACTTCTAAGCCCACCACCTTCATCATATAGTGCCTATTTATAGTTGAGCAGTTTAGACCAACAATGTTTATACAGTTCTATATTTGAGAGATGAAGAATTATATACATTATTTACATTTGACAGATATTTGTCCTCATCTTGTTTGTTGCTAACACGTTTTGGCTGATGTACTCTCCAGCTTTCATTAGGTGTCCAGGGGGAATTTCGAACCTGGGTTCTCATTCCTAAGGTACTTTTCCAATGTTGTTGTTGTTATTATTATTATTATCATTATTATTTTATTATTCAGGTCACTGCCTGGAATCGAACTCAGAATCTTGGGGTTAGTAGCCTGCGCTCTTAACCCCAAGATTCCAAGTTTGATTCCAGGCAGTGACCTGAATAATGATAATAATAATAATATCGGTAAAATACCTTAGAAATGAGAACCCAGGTTCGAAATTCCCCCAGGACGTGTTAACAACAAACAAGATGAGGACAAATATCCGTCAAATGTAAATAATGTACAGCAATGTTTATATTTCTCTGCTAAATTAATCAACAGCTTACTGATGTCAGACGACTTGCACTCTCACAAACAACTGATTTTTAAAAATCGTAAAGACAGGAAGATTTAAATTCCTTATTCAAATACATAACTTGCAGCAGATATGATTTCAGCAAGGAATCTAGTAATTCTTCACATATTTCTGGCTCAATAATTGGAGTTGTACATCATCACCATTCTCATCACTTTTTGCATGCTTTCCATGATGACATGGGTTAGATAAATCATCACAGACCGAGTCATTCCTTATTGGGAGCCAGTCTTCATGAACTACTGCACCTTTGTGTACTTTGATTAGGTTTCTACAACTGGATACCCATCCTACTGCCAACCACATTATAGAGTGTGTTGGGTACGTTTTTTGTATCTAAAAATTGTAATGTTGATTTGTCATTATCTGGGTTCAAACTTTTTTACCATTGAGTCACAGCGATTATGCTTTCAAATGACTCCTAACTATGGTGCAACACAATAATCAATCAGTACGGAAAGAGTAGCCAATTACACCAACTCAGTACTTGACTTTATTCATCGACCTAGGAAGGATGAAAGGAAATGCTGACCTCGATGAGATTTCAACCCCTAATAATATTTATTAAGAAGTACAATAACTGAGATTTGAAATCAAACAGATTTCATTCAGCCACAATTCATCGAAACATACCACGTATTTCCTTATGTAGAAAGTCTGAAGACATTTGAACATAACTTCAAATTAAGTGATCTCCGACTTTGTTTCCTCGTCATTTTATGAAAAATGCATGTTTTAATGAAATTTTGCAGATGTATATTTTCAAGGATGTAGATTCTGAATATTTTGATATAAAAAATTTTTTTTTTTTTAAATTGAGAAATTTTGCATCATTTCATCCTTCCTTCAACTGTTACTACCAATTTCCTTAACTTTAGCATTATCATTTTTTCACATTAGTATGCTTGAAACGTCAACATTACGTAATCTACACACTTAAAAACGAATTTCTGAAAAATGTCATCAACAATATGCATTTTAAAAAGAGTTATGAGGAAACAAAGTAGAGAGAATGATCCAAAACTCTTCCAAAAAAAATTAGTTTTCAACATTATCAGGATAATCGTAATCTACACCCTCGAAAACATACCTCAGCAACATTTCATTTAAAAATATGTATTTTTCAAAAAGTTATGAGGAAACAAACGTAGCGGTTATAGCAATAAA
>NC_142931.1:39504149-39514149 GCF_046866305.1 Octopus bimaculoides | reverse complement strand
TCGAAGACTATAGATCCATTCCATCACTGAAACTGTAAAAATCTGTAAAACCTTCCAGAAGTTTATCATTTAAATATTTATGAGCATGTCTAGATATGCAACTATATGCATGGGAATATATATATAAAGCTAAACATACAAATCTGCACATATAATACATACATACATACATACATACATACATACATGCATGCCTGCATGCATACATACATACATACATACATACATACATACATACATACATACATACATACATGATGGTTGCCAACTTCATTTCCAGTAGAGCCATTGCCTGATTTCTTTATGCCCTAGAATATCATCGGTGAGCTGCACGAATATGGTTTTTGAGGCCTGCCAAAGACTTGCATGCTTTTTGACAATTAGTGCAAGAAGACTTGGTGATCGTATAATTTACAGCTCCATGAACTTGACTATGCCTTTTCGAGCCACTTTTTGATCTGCATAGTTTATGACAGAATATGCATTCGAAATCGTCTGTCCATCTATAATCAATGTGCGGTTGTGCAATGTGTGATTTCAAATGGTTCTTTTGCCCAGCCTTACTAAGACAAATCTTTCCACATGCATCACATGTAAGATCATCACGTTCATTAATGCTTGTTAGAACATCATTCCTATCAGTTTTTCTCATCATTCCTTTGATCTTTGCATGCTCCATTCTCTTCCTTTCAAATTCATTTTTGCCTTCATACACAACATTTATCTTATTCAATCCCTACTTCAGGCAATCCTAGTACCTCATCTCTGGTTTATGGGACGAACGCTTACCTGTCACCAATTCTTCATTCTGTTACCTGTCATTCTAAGTGTCCACTCCATTTCAATCTGTGCTGCGATAGCAAAACTTCAGTACTGAAGCCTTTCCCTCTTTCAAGCACATCATCGTCACTGACAAACATTTTCCAGCTGATCCTCAAAATCTTTCCGAGACATTGTTGACGAAAACGTTCCATAAGTTTTAAGTGCTTACGGTACACAGTCCAGGTTTCGCAAGCATACAATAAGGAGGTTAAGATACATGTATACCTTAATCTTTGTCGCAGTGGAAATACCATGTCTAGACCTTAGGCGGTCTCAGTTTGCCAAAAGCAAAACTGGTTTTCTGAATGCGTAGTGACACTTCATCATCAAGATGCGCTGATGTGTCTAGTGTGCTCCCCAAGTAAATAAACTTAGAAACCATAGCAAGCTTTGTTCCATACACGAAGATACCAGGTTCTATGTATGGCATTCCTGCTGCTGGCTGAGACATGACAACAGTTTTGGTTAGATTTATGGTCAAGCCAAGTGCCTCACAAGCCATTGAAATTGTATTCATAAGATTTTGCATGTCCTCCTCAGTATGAGTGACAATATCACAATCATCTGCATAGAGGGGGTCTCTAATAAGAATTGAGGACGTTCTTGACTTAGCTGACAGTCTTCTGATGTTAGAGAATTTTCCTATTGTACGATATCTGATATACAGGGGTTGGACAAAATAATGGAAACACCCAGCATCATAGCATCATAATTTTGAAATATCTATAAAACCGTCGCCCATACACCTCACGAAGGAGGGTATATAACAACTTAGTGTTCTTAACATTGGAAGCAGCCTCTATCTCTTCTGCTTTCTTCCGCCACCAAGTAGCCTGCATGCTTCGAATCTTTCTTTGCACATCTGCATTTATCTCTTTGAAAAAAGCTCTATTTTGGTCAGAACCATTTGCTAGTAATGAATGCAATACCTTTCGTTTTCCTTCCAATAAATGTTAATATTTCCAACACTTTCATCAAACCAATCTTGATATTTCTTCTTTTTTACTCCGAAAACTTCTCTACTTAAATTGTATAGTTATCCTCTGAAGTCCATCCACTCATCTGTCCAATCCAAATTTTCGATTTTCTGCTAAAATTCTACTCGAACTGTTTTATCCTTAAGAAAATTCACATTCAGACGTTTAGGGATCCCAGTGCCACTTTGTCTACTTTTTGGCTTCACTACAAACTTGATCTTCCCACGAACCAAGCGATGATCTTTCCAACATTCTGCTCCCCGCATGACCCGCACTATACTGAAATCTCTCTTATCTCGCTTTCTAGTTATCATTATAGTCTATCAGGTGCCATTGTTTTGAACCGGGGTGTATCCATGTAGTTTTGAACGTATGAAAAGCAGTGCTCATAATAAATAGATTCAGCTCAGAACACATCTGTAACAAAAGTAAGCCATTGCTGTTACAATTTCCCACTCCGTGTCCTCCAATCACACCCCATGTCTCATGATCTTTACCAACTCTATCATTAAAATCGCCCAATATCATAATCTTATCTTCGTGTGGAATTTTGTGGATATTTTCTTTCAGTGCATCATAAAAGGAGAGCTTTTCATTTTCACTTGCATTCATAGTTGGTGCATAAACACTAACAAGTGTTAGATACCAACCTTTTTTAAACACAACTTCAGCAATATCATTCTATCATTTACACTGTATGGCAATTCCTCTAACTTATCAACCAATTTTCAATTTTCAGAGCAAAAGCAACGTCACTTTTTTTTTTTTTTGCAATTTTCTTTTTCTTCTTTCCCATTCCAATAAAATGTGTAGCCACTGGATTTCTCAGTAAAGTTAACTTGCCCAAGAAATTTAGTCTCAGATAATGCCACAATGTCCATTGCATACTTTTGCATCTTTTTACCAGTAAGAGCAGACCTTCCCTCCAGGTATCTTTTATTTGATTCTGAATCTAATAATGCTCTTACATTCCAGCATCCAATATTCATGGAAACTTTTCTGTTGTTGTTGCTACACGCATTGGCAGGATGACGACCGAGCCCAGGCTGCGATACCCTGGGGCACCTGTTGGGCCAGACCTGTTCACCTCTGGATCCCAAGCCCTTTTTGCCATTTACATTTTCATAGTTTATGGATCTCATAATTGTATTTAAGCCTTTCTTCGGGCTACGACCAGCCCTATTCTTTGAGCTAGTGTAACTTCAGCAAAATTTACTCAAGCAATACCCATGCCAGAAACTTTTTAAAGTGAGGAGAGAACTTGCATTCACCCAATCCCACTCTCTAAGTACGAAAAGCATAACCAATAAAGAGGAATAGATCCTCATCAATGGATGCTCTTTGAGACTGCAGATTTAATTTCGGAGTATCCTTCTCCTAGATAGCTTGTCATCCAAGACTAAACAGCTACTATGCTCCCATCGTAGGAGCTTTACATGCACTCACACCGACACACACACACACACACACACACATTAACAGCCACAAAGTTAGTAATAATGAATACACACCATCATGTATACTGAACAAGATAAGAAATATATAAATACATATGTACATAATACAAATAAAAATATAAAAAATATATACATATATACAAAAAAATTGCCATGCACATAATACACGTAAAATTATTCATAAAAATTCATTAAAAAAATACACACAAGAATACATACACACACAAAACAAAACACACCCACACAACTTTTCATACTTCATTGGATCCGTTGACTCTTCTGAGTTCTTCCATCCTTTGATGAGTCTTGTTTTTTTTTATCTCGCAAAGTGTCCAACAGTCACCTTCCTCAAAAGGTAGGCTTGGTGAGATTGCCGGTTTAGTCGCCGACGAACCGGCCATGCAACAGGTTGTACTGGGTTACATGTTACCAGAAGCACATAAGAGCAACCTGACATAAAACGTATAATAAATATATAGAATTGTATATGCTTTGGAAAGAATAAATTCCGATGGATATCGTTTGAAAATTATTACTATTAAGAGCATAAGAAATAGTTAGCAATACATGCATATATGTATGGACACGAGCATGTATGCCTGTACATATGTGTATGCAAATGCATAAATTATACATACATACATACATACATGCATACATACATACATGCATACATACATATATACAACACATACATACATACATACATACATACATACATACATACATACATCGTCAGTTAAACTTTAGAACAATTCTACTCACCATTCAACTCACTAAACTATCCGTTAGAGTTTCTGCGAAATTTATATATTGTGAAACTATCACAGTTCAACTAACTAAAATAGTTCGCTTGTATTTCCCAGAAATTCAAGCTGTGTAACTACAATATCAGATTCAGTAATTTTTATGTGCATGCTAGAAGGTCAAGACCAACAAAGAAAGATGAGACACGCTGCAAATTAATAAATATAAAAACGTATAATAAATATATGCCTGTACATAGGTATATGCAAATGCATAAATTATATATATATATATATATATATATATATATATATATATATATATATACAGCATTTATTATTCTTAAGAATGTTGTTTACAGTGACTTTGAAGTTTCAACCAGTTAACCCATCGTCGGCTTGTTTCAGTCGTTTTACTTGTTTCAGTCAGATTGCGGCCATGCTAAGGCACTGCCTTGAAGGGATTTTGTCGAAGAAATTAGCTTATTTTTTTAAGCTTAGTAATTATTCCAACGGTTCTTTTGCCGAACCGCTAGGTTACGAGGATGTAAGAACATCAACACCGGTTGTCAAGCGGTGATGAGGGACAAGGACACATGTACATATATACATATATATATCGTCTGTAAAAAACATAAATCCAAAAGAAGAAGCACATAGATATAGAGCAGTATATTATAAATGGGGAAGGCTGGTTTATAGAATTGCCTTAAGTTTCCCGTCTATAAAGGGTTTAGCTTTATGGCATATCATCAGATCCCAAAACCTGTTGGGGCAAGGCTTTTTAAGAATATGGAGAAGGAAATGCCTTACTATTGAATAGTGAGGCATTTTCGCCACCATATTCTCAGGAGGCCTTCGGCCTACAGGTTTTGGGATCTGACGATACGCCATAAAGCTAAACCCTTTATAGACGGGAAACTTAAGGTAATCCCATAAATCGGCTTTCTTCATTTTTAATATGGGCTTCTCTCTGTTTCCGTCTACCAAATCCACTCACAAGGCTTTGGTGGGCCCGAGGCTATAGGAGAAGGCACTAGCCCAAAGTGTCACAGAGTGGGACTGAATCCGGAAACATGTGGTTGGGAAGCAAGCTTCTTACTATACAGTTACGTCAAAGCATAAATATGTGAATGTGTGTGTGTGTGTGTGTGTGTGTGTGTGTGTGTGTGTGTGTGTGTGTGTGTGTGTGTGTGTGTGTGTGCGTGCGTGCGCGTGTGTGTGTGTATGTGTATTAGGTAATGAGCAAAAAGAAATCGGGAAAATGAAAGGGACTAGATTTTGCAAAGATTAGCTTATTTTAGCACTTAAAAGGAAGGGAAAGTGTCTTGACATTTCAGACTTTAGTCTTTCATCAGAAAAAAAAGACAGAAAAGTAAGAATGGGGAAAACAGAAAAAGCGGGAAGAAAAAAAAATGTTTAAGGGCCAGGTGGGGATGCGTTAATAAGAGAGGAGTAAGTGGGGTTGTGTGTGCATATATTGGATGGTATCCGCGTGCAGAGATAAGCATAGGGTGTGGTAGTGTTGGTGGTGGTGTAAGGTGCGGGTGGTTTTTTGAGATGTGTGTAGGCGTGTGAAAGTAGTAGCAGCATGGGAGAATGCTGTATAGGTGTAATCGTATTGTGAATGAGAAGACGTGGGGAAGTGAGAGGGAGATAAAAAAAAAACACTGAAGAAAACACTGCAAGTTGTGAGAAAATATAGAATGATAATACAAGGGAAAAGTCAGGAAGTTATACATACATAAATGCACACACACACACATAGACACATATACATATATGTATGTATGTATGTATATATGTATGTATGTATGTATGTATGTATATGGGCATATGGGTATAGGATACATAAATACATACATGTACTTGGGCGGTTTGGAATAGGTAAGGTGAACAAAATGGTTTACACCTGCTACAAATGTGCTCTGAACTAGGGTTGGCTGTTGGGAACACATTTTTTCACCATAAGCTGAAACATAAAGTCACCTGGATTCATCCAAGATCAAAGCAAGGTCACATGATTGACCTTGTATTAACTCGGAAATCTGACCTACAGGATCTGTGTGGTCTCAGAGTATTGCGAGGAGCTGATTGTGATACTGATCACAAAATGGTTAGGGCTAAGTTCAAATTCAGGGTTCGTACAAGAAAGCGCAGTGCAGGTGTGCGAGTCCCCCAAAAAATTGATGTAGGACAACTTAAACAGCCAC
Organism: Octopus bimaculoides; assembly: GCF_046866305.1. Lineage (NCBI taxonomy): Eukaryota > Metazoa > Mollusca > Cephalopoda > Octopoda > Octopodidae > Octopus > Octopus bimaculoides. Next base: position 39,507,934 of record NC_142931.1, on the reverse strand, counting down.
AGGTCTCACAGCTATTTCGGGATAGATGCAGTAATATTTATTTTGAAGGTTCATGGCAATCTTTTCGAGAAGGATTATATAAGGCTGGAGTGGATGTGCTGGGTTTTAAGAGGAGACAACATAGAGATTGGTTTGACTCCAATGATGCAATGGTAAATGAGCTACTGACAACAAAGAGGTCTACTTATGAAAAACTTCTTAACCCAAACATTAAGGGCAAAGAAAAACTAGAAAAGGTATACAGAGCGCAGAAAGCAGAACTGCAAAAGGAATTAAGGAGGCTCAAAGATACCTGGTGGAGTAATTTGTCTGGGGAAATACAGGCATCTTATGAAAGGAAAGACATTAAAAACTTGTACGGCTTATTGCGACAAGCTTTTGGACCGCAATCCTCAACGTATGTTCCCTTGAAATCACATGAAAACACATGAGGGTAGAAATTCCAGACACCCTAAATACCAACCGCCTTCTGCGACCTGTGGCATATGTCACAAGGTTTGTAAAACAATACCCGGACTTAAGAGACATATGCTGGTTCACAGAAGCGTTTCCTTAGAATCAGATACCAGCGGGCAAGGATCGAGAGGCCTGAACATTTGTCATCTGTGCTGTAGACCTTGTCGCTCAGCAGCCGGACTTCAAAGTCACTTGAGGGCTCACCAACGGAGTGATTGTACTGCGTGATGATATGTGTGGATTGTTGATGGGATGGCTATCGTCTGTCAAGATGGAGCAGTCGTCATGTATGTATATGGGCATATGGGTATAGGATACATAAATACATACATATACAGAGATTGGTCAAATAATGGAAGCACCACTTTACATTTAACTGTTTTTTTTCTATTAGCGATATGACAAATTCAGAACTACTCTAGTGTCTCTCTCTCTATATATATATGTGATTATATGCCTTATGTCTTGTATTTCAAGATATAGCTCTCTGAGGGGTTTTTTTTCTCTCTCTTTTTGGCCGTTATTTATATTGAAATAAGTTAAAATGCGTGAACTATTTGATTTCCAAAGACGACAAATTGTTGAAGTGTGGTTGGATGGAACTTCAGTCATGAAAACATATGAATTGCTTAATGTTTCGAGATGTACAACCACTAAAATCATGTTGGCATTCTAAAAACAAGGTAAAACCAGCTCTGGTAAGTGTAATTCTAGACGGAAAGTAAAGCTCGCAAAGCGGGACCGCAGAATAGTAAAACTTATTGTCGTCTAAAAACCATCGAACTACGACAGCAAAGCTGACAGCAGTACTAAATTACTCCCTTGCCAACCACGAGTCAACCAAAAATATTCGTTGTGAGCTCTGTAAAGCTAGATACAGTGGTAGAGTTACAACTGCTAAACCTCTCCTGTCTCACCTCGACACTGATGAACGGAAAAATGGTGTCCAAACTGTCATAAAAGATTGGTGGCTCAGTGGAACAATGTTATCTTCTCTGGTGATTCATTATTCAACTTTTTTCCCAATTCAGGGCGAGTTTATGTCGGAAGACAGCCCAAAGAAACACTCAAACTTGACATTTTGGCCCCTATCATGAAGCATAGAGGTCGTTGTGTAATGATTTGGACTGCCATATTATGGAATTCTCTTAACCTTGACAGAGTTAGCATTAAGAATTATTTGAATATTTCGGCTAGTCCTATCCATCTTTTGCTACAAACATTGTTCGCTGATAGGAGCACAATCTTCCATGACGATAACGGGCCGATTCACATGAGGAATATTATTCAAAATTGGTACGAAAAGCACAAAAGTGAAGTAGACCTCTTGGATTACCCTACTTCCACCCCTTATAATAGTCAGACCTCAGTATAATCAAACATCCATGGTGCATTTTGGAGCAGCAAATAAATCGCCGCAAGAAAAGGGTAAAGCATATTCTATTTGAAGTATGGCACCAAATTCCCCTGCCAATTGCTCAGAACCAGTACAAGTCAATAAAGCTGTAGTTAACCAAAGCTGAACAAATCCTATATTAAATAATAAAACTTCCATCTAACAAGGTATTTCCATTATTCTGTCTAGCCAGTGTGTGTGTGTGTGTGTGTGTGTGTGTGTGTGTGTGTGTGTGTGTGTGTGTGTGTGTGTGTGTGTGTGTGTAAGTATGTATGTATGTATGTATGTATGTATGTATGTATAGATAGATAGATAGATAGATAGATAGATAGATAGATAGATGGATGGATGGATAGATAGATAGATAGATAGATAGATAGATAGATAGATAGATGGATGGATGGATGGATGGATGGATAGATAGATAGATAGATAGATAGATAGATAGATAGATAGATAGATAGATAGATATACAGGGGTTGGACAAAATAATGGAAGCACCTTAAAATTTCAAACAAATTTATTTTAATATAGGATAGGATCGCCTTTGGCAGTAATTGCAGCTTGAATTCTACGAGGTATGGACTCGTACAAAGTTTAAATTGTTTCCGAAAGAATTTTTGTCCATTCTTCAGCTAAAACAGTCTCCAGTTCTTGTAGTGATGATGGTGGAGGATATCGACTCATTACTTGTTTTTCTAAAATGCACCATAAATGTTCAATAATATTGAGACTTGGGGACTGTGGTAGACAAATAAGATGTTCAACTTCACTAGAATGTTCCTCGTGCCATTCAGTAACAACTTCAGCTGTGTAAATTGGTGCATTATCATCCTGAAAGACTGCGTTTCCCTCCGGAAACCACAGGATGAATTTGATCAGATAAAATGCTTAAATAGTCTTGATTATTAATTCTGCCATGAAGGGAAACCATTGGGCCGGCGGATTTCCAGGATATATCCCCCCAGATCATCACAGATCATCACAGATCCTCCTCCATGTTTAACAGTTGGAAGAAGGCAGTCTGGGTCAAATGCTTCTTTTAGCTGTCTCCACACGTATACTCGGCCGGTAGTCGGATATAAGGTAAAGGATGACTTGTCCGAGAAAATAACATTCTTCCACTGCTCTAGAGACCAATTCTGTAGGTTTTTACTCCATTCTAAATGCTTTACAACATCATCAATGGAATATAATTAAACTTAAAGAACGTTTAAAATTAATACCACGAGTTTTTCTTAGCTATCATAATGCAAAAGGAGTAGTTCGTTACACTTTCAACTTGCAATTCAGTACTGATGTTTAAAAAGAAATTGCGGGATAATAATAATAATATACATATTTTTATTTAATTTTTTCATTATTTGTATGTTATTGTCCTCTTTTTGACAGAAACAACTGTCTGGAAGTATTGAATAATGAATTAATAAATCCATAATTAACAACAAAATCTGCTTCAGTTCATTTCATTTGATGTAACGCATTAAACATCGTTTAATGAATTATTTCTTATTATGATATTTTTGATATAAAACATGCATACGGATATAAAAAATTCGTAAAAAAAAAACTTATGATAAAAGAAATTGGAAACCTAGGAAACAATTCCCTTCAGAGATGGAGTAATATTTTCATTTGAATAACCGAGTATATTGAGAGCAGTACCTTCTGAAAAGTCGCCTGACGAGACACATGTGCATCGACGGATGCACTATAACCAGTTGTATAGAATTTCTGCACGAGGGATCGTTGCAAGATGGGTCGAAATGATCCTTGTGATTAATAAAAAATTTCGTGAATTCCATTTTCTGTTTCTCTCATTTCTTATATATATATATATATATATATATATATATATATATATATATATATATATATATATATATATATATATATATATATATATATATATATATATATATATATATATATA
>NC_142931.1:39444149-39499149 GCF_046866305.1 Octopus bimaculoides | reverse complement strand
AAGAGAAAATAAAGAAAGAGTACTATAGACGAGTTAGATCAATACTAAAAACAGAGCTCAATGCTAAAAACAAGATAATGGGTATCAACACTTTAGCTGTCCCAGTTATAAGCTACAGCTACAACATCCTTAACTGGACACTAAACGAACTATGTAAAATAGACAGGAAAACAAGAAAAATAATGACAGGATATAGGATGCACCACCCAAATCTGACATAGAAAGGCTATATATACAACGCACAGAAGGTGGCAGGGGTCGTATACAGCTAGAAAACTATTATAAAATAACCACCATAGGACTGCAAAAATACCTACTCCAAAAGCAAGGGAAACTAATACAAATAGCCACAAAACACGAGCAAAACAAAAAGCTGTTTTCAGTATTTAAGGAAGCTGACAAATACAAACAAGAAATCAATCTACCTAACAAATACGAAGAAGAAGAAGAAGAAGAAGAAGAAGAAGAAGAAGAAGAAGAAGAAGAAGAAGAAGAAGAAGAAGAAGAAGAAGAAGAAGAAGAAGAAGAAGAAGAAGAAGAAGAAGAAGAAGAAGAAGAAGAAGAAGAAACAAAAGCTATAAAACAAATGAAATCCAAACTAAAACTAGAACAGCAACGAACCATGATAAAACGATGGCAAGAAAAGCCCCTACATGGTAAATACTGGGCTAAACTAAATGCGAAAGAAATAGACAGAGAAAAATCCCAGCAATGGCTGAGAAGCTCAGGACTCAAAGCAGAGACTGAAGGATTTTTAATTGCTGCACAAGACCAAAGCCTCCCCACCAGAAATTACCAAAAACACATAATGAAAAGAAATATAACAAGTAACTGTAGAATATGTGGAGATGGACAAGAAACAATAAATCATATTATCTCTGGCTGCCCAGTCCTGGCTAAGAAGGAATATATTCACAGACACGACAGAGCTGGGACCTATATACACTGGAAGCTATGCCAACACTATGGAATAACAACAGAAAAAAGATGGTATAAACACACGCCAGAAAAGGTCACAGAAAACGAGAAAGCAACCATACTCTGGGATATGCCAATACACACAGATAGAGAAATTAAGGCAAATAGACCAGATATAGTTGTCAAAGATCACGAAGAAAAAATGCTTTCTAATTGATGTATCAATACCAACAGATGACAACGTTTCTCTAAAAGAAATGGAAAAACTTTCAAAATACAAAGACCTGGAAATAGAGATAACTCGAATGTGGAATCTAAAAACAGAAACAATTCCTATCATAGTAGGTACCTTAGGTATAATAAAAAAATATTCAGACAAATACATAACAAAAACACCAGGATTTACAAATATATATAACATACAGAAAATTGCACTACTGGGTACTGCACACATTCTACGCAAAACACTTTCAATACAGTAAACATGAGAGCACCACAGCAAACCACAGCACATACCCAAGGCGCACAGAGCTGCGCTTGGTAGTGAAGTGAAAGCACGTTATAAAAATAAAACTACTGAACAATAATAATACAATAATAATAATATTAATAATAATAATAATGATACAGAAGAACTAGGAATGAATTCAATATGAATGGCGGACTCCACCCAGGGGCAGGAGTAGGAAGATTATACTTACCTAGAAAGGAAGTCGGAAGAGATTTAATATCAGTAGAAGACTGCGTTGAGTTAGCTAGAGTAGATATAGACTCCTACGTAGGTAATAGTGAAGAAAGTTTATTAAAAGCTGCTAGAGTCACAACAAGACATAGGGAAACAAAAAACCCAAACGAACTTAAAAACCAGAAAAAAGAACAGAAATCATCTGACTGACAGAGAAGGCGTTGCATAGTAGATTCCCAAAGATAGTTGCAACAAATAGCAATAGTGAGACATAGTTATGGTTGCAGAAAGGAAAGCTGAAAAGGGAGGCAGAGAGTTTGTTAGTAGCAGCATAAGATAAAGCATTAAGAACTAATTGGATAAAAGCTAAGATAGACAAAAGCTAAGAAAATTCCCAATGTATATTACGCAAATCAAAAGAGAAAAGCGTTACTCATATAGTAAGTGAATGTAGCATGCTGGCACAGAAAGAATACAAGAAAAGACATGACAACCTAGGGAGAGTAATCCACTGGGAGTTGTGTAGAAAGCTAGGATTTGAACATACTAATAAATAGTATGAACATGAACGTAATAAACTACTAGAAAGTAAGAAATACAAGATGTTGTGGGACTTTAATGTTCCGACTGAAAGAATGATAGAAGCTAGAAGGCATGATTTAGTAGTAGTAGATAATGAAAATAGAAAATGCCAGATAATTGACTTTACAGTCTCAATATGAGAGGTATAGAAAAAATAGCAAAGCACCAGGACCTAGCCATTGAATTACTGAGACTATCGAAAGTGCGAGTAAAATGTATCCCAGTTCTTATAGGTACATTGGGAACCATCCCTAAAGATTTGAACAGATGAATAGAGGAAATAGGCATAAAATCTAGTTTAGTACAGTTCCAGAAAACAGTGCTATTAGGGATAGTTAGGATACTTAGGACGGTTCTTGTTGTAGCCCGATATTAGGATTTTTTTCTTTTCCAACAGTCTAATCTGTTGTGGGTATATGAAAATAATAATAATAAAAATAATATCAGTCATAACAACAGAAATAATTATAAAAAATAATAACTGTATCCATAAATGTAGTAGTCGGCAGTTATTACGTAAAAATGATATATTGTGGTATAACACTCCATGGGCTATAAATATTGTTGCATAATTAGCTCGAAAATTTTTTAGCATTTTAGAAAAGTACTTTCTTCCTTCTAGTAAATATAGCAGAATCTTTAACGACCACAATATTAAGTTCTCTTTTTCGACCACACTTAATCTAGCTGATACCATTGCTGTTGTTAACCGTTTTAGGAATACTAAAAATTCCCCCAGTAATAGTAATAGCATTAACCCTAACAGAGATGGAACTCAAATCCGCTGTATTCGTACTCACTCAGCATATCTGCTTTGATTGAAACTGAATTCATCAACATTTCGCATGTAACTGCTATGCCTACAAGTGTACTACCCAATATCCTCTAGATACAGAACTATAACAACAATAATAATAATGGTTAGTAGCAATGATGATAATTATAATAATTATCAAGTCTAACTGTACTGGTTATAGTAATGACAATGATAATAATGGTAATAATAATAGAGAATAATTACAATAATTATTTGTATGTGGCTGTGTGGTAAGGAGCCTGCTTCCCAACCACATGGTTCCGGGTTCAGTCCTGCTGCGTGCCACCTAGGACAAATGTCTTCTTTTATAGCCTCGAGCCGACCAAAGCCTTGTGAGTGGATTTAGTAGATAGAAACTGAAAGTATATGTGTGTGTGTGTGTGTGTGTGTGTGTGTGTGTGTATACATACACAAACATATATAAATAACCAAGTTTCAAGAACTCATCGATGAAAATACACTATCACATATAGAAAAATTAATAATTAAAAGCACAATAAATGAGTATAATATAAATTAAAGTAAATAGCATAAGATAAATATAATAAAAAGATTACACGTGTTTCATAACTAATTTTCAAATAGAAAAGAAATTTAAATCGATTAAAATCAATTGAAATTATCGAAAATAAATTCTATTAAAAAATATAGCTAATCGTCAGATCGTAAGTAGAATAATAATTAGATATATATATCTCTCAACCAACAATAAGTACCAAATGAATTAATATGAAATACTTATTATATAAAGATAGAAAAATTATTAAAAATATCATAATATCAAAATAATAACCATTCAATAATCATCCCTTCATCCATTATAATAACATGTATATTATATACAAAAAACATCTTACATAAATTATCATTGTTTTAAATTATCATTGTTTTAAATACAATTTGAACGAAGTTTAAGTTTAAAATAATAATGAAGATAAAATTAGTACATATTTAACCGGTGTAATAGTTAAAGCTATACTATTTAAAGCTAAAGACGTTTATTTAATTATAATTAAAAATTAATTGAATAATAGAAAAATACAAGATTATTTATTTCTACAAACTTAATAATAAAAATATGAATGAAAAAATTATGAATGGAAAAATTATGAATGAAAAAATTAGGAAAGAAAAAAATTATTAAGAATAAAAGATTAAACTTTATATATATATACAAAGTTTTAATTTTAAAAAATCTTTAACGATATTATAAACAGTAAAGATTAATTATTAATCAAATATTATTAATCAAAAATAATCGAAAATATATCAACACTATTCAAATCGAAGTTCTAATATTATGTTGAAATGAAACTATAACTTCTAAATAATTTAGTGTTAAATAAGTTATCTATTAAAAATAATCTATAAAGAACCAAATGAATAATATAAAAAACAAGAATACATATTATTTTCAAATAGTAGAAAATCTTTAGCAAAGTAAAAAACAGTACTTATCCATATTTTTCCGTAATTCAAACTGAAAACTAAGACGTTATCTAATAGCTATGGCGTTTTAAGCAAGAGGTCGCGCGAAAATACTACGTTAAAATAGAGAATAGAATACGAAAACATGAATGAAATAATAATACTTAAATAAATGAATGAAAAATTTAAAATGTATATAACTAACAACATAAAAAGAACAAAAAACTATAGTTATCTTATAAAACATTAATAAATATTAAATTCTAATATATACATGGTGAAGACATTATTTCGGCCTAGCTAAGGCAATCTGGCAAATGTAAAACTAATGTCACAGAAAAACCATTGTTCCACCGTGAGAAAAGTTCTGATGAACTGATGCTTGAAATTTGGCTATGGTAGATTGAATCCACTTCATGCCTGCAAGATCCACTGCGTGTGTGTGTGTGTGTGTGTGTGTGTGTGTGTGTGTGTGTGTGTGTGTGTGTGTGTGTGTGTGTGTGTGTGTGTGTGTGTGTGTGTGTGTGTGTGTGTGTCTGTCTGTCTGTGTCTGTTTCCCCCACCACCATCGCTTGATAACTGATGTTGGTGTGTATACGTCCCTGTAACTTAACGGTTTGGTAGAAGAGACTGATAGAATAAGCACCAGGCTTACAAAGAATAAGTCCATGGTTCGATTTCTTCGACTAAAAGGTGGTTCTTCAGCATCGCCACAGTCAGATGACTAAAACAAGTAAAAGAATAAAAGAAAATGAAAGAAAATGCCGGTAATTACATTAATACTGATATTAACTATAATAATGGCATAAGGAATAATCATACGATTCGTATAACAAAAACACTAATTCTAGATCAGGGCTGGCCAACCTGAGGTCCGCTTGATACTTTCTTGAAATGGGTTTATTTAAACAAACATTTTTAACATTTTATCAAAAATTAAAGATTGTAAAAAGAAAGATACTACTGTTTTTGCAACAATAATATTTCATGTTGCATCAACGATCATTCATTCATTATTGTAATAATAGCATGAAAAAGCAAAATGCTTTCAATTCTGTCAGCAGTGCTCTGTTCTAGTAGCACGCGTATGTAGTTTGCAAGTGCTAATTGAACGTCTTTTTTGCTATCTTTTATATGTACGCACGTTTATGTATACACTTTAAAATAAGTCTTCGAAAGACTGAGCGCATATGTATTATATATTAAGTGTAAGTAAAATATACATTCTATCATACAATATTCTAACTCTAGTAGTAGTGCTTTAACTACATACCATACTTTTCTGGATAAAGTGATCGATGTAATAAGTGTTTGTCAGTAAAAGAGAGATTGTAGCATAAAAACCACAACTATTTGAAACGTTCTTTTATAAGTGGCAATAAAGCAATAGCCTACAATTTTATAATTTTAAACAAACGAAAAGTATGAAAAATTCTTGATTCTGTAATTTGAATATTTGACTATTAGTGCATAAAGTATACAAGCCGTCCTCAAAAAACTTTCTGTACTTAAAGTGGCCCGCAATGTAATTCGAGTTGGCCAGGCCTGTACTAGATGAACTAGAGTGAATAGTTGTAATGATAGTCATGGCAAGAACAAAAAATGCAATAGTAGTAATAACGACAACGAGTGTAATCATTTTGAAACATTTAGGAGACTGAGTTATACCTATTACAGACATCATTCAACAGCATATGAATTATGGTAATGTAAGTGTTGATGGATTGGCTAACGCACATAACAACTATATTGATTGTGGTTGTGTGCTGCATAACAGTATTTGTTATGTAACCCGCAATATTCCTATCCCAATGTTAACTAGATTGTGTAATTGTAAGAAGAAATGTAAATGCCCGCTAGGAAATAAACCTACCAAAAATATAGTAAATAAATGTTTATGTTGAAACTAATCTGCATATTTACGTAGGTTCCTCTTCTTCCAATTTTTAATCAAGTTGACATAATCGTCTTCATACATTTAGGAGAGAAAGAGCGAAAGCAACCTCACCTACCGCGAAGGTCTAAAAGTTAAAGGACAAAAATATTGATTTTCATCCAACGTAGAACGTTGTTGGACATGCTAAGTTGGTGATAGATATGGTTGTTATCTCTGCTGTTTGAAATTGCTGGAAACCTTTAAATTTACGGGTGATGTTATGAATAGATCAAGTGAATCATGGATCATATGCAAACTATTCTACACAACGTTCAAATAATTTCATCTGATTCTATAGTCTTCGACGGGCCCTAGATAAGTGTCTATAACCCTACAATATATAGCTTAATTACTCGCAATAAGATTCATGGATTATATTATCAGCGTATCTTAATACTATTAATGCATTTAACTGGAGATTTTAAAGTTACTTTTGTACACCTTTAGTTCTAAAGACAGTTACCGAAGGATGCACATTCGTAAACTTTATATTTTATATATTTCATAATTTATTAACTTTATTCAGTTTGTTTCTAACCTTAAGTGGTATCTTTTTAATATTTGCTTCATCCTCCATTCATCCTCTGTAGAATTCTTTATAATTCTTTTGTCATTTTCCTAATACTCATTATACACCTCCTTGACTTATGACCGAGTTCCGTTCCGACTGACAGGTCATAAGTCGATCTGGTCGTATGTCAGATTATATTTTTCAACACTATTTTCATTCATGTAACTGATGCTTGAAAGTGACTGAGTGAGAGAGACAGTGGTAGACAGCGGATGCCTGGGTCTGATGGAAATCTGTTACCAGATGCTGCCATAGTTATCGTACGCGCAGCTGCCCAACGCCGGAAAATCGATTTTTTCTTTATCTTTTACTTTTGTGGTCGTAAATGCGGATGGTCGTAAGTCGCATAGGTCGTAAATCGAGGAGAAGGTGCAATTTTAAATTATTATAGAAGTTATCTGACTTATCTACTTCACCTGTATGATTTTAATTAATTTGCCTTATTCTCAATAATAGTGTGACATTATTGGTTAATAGAATCGTTAAGATTCTGGATTTTCGGGAGTTTTTGTTAGGAACATCGGTTTTGTTTTTCTTTCTCAATTAATTTCAACCTTTTGACTCGTAACTTCATTACATCTATATAACTGATCTCTCTAATTTTGATATTTAACCAACATAAATATATAAACTTATATATTTTATATTGACACTGCTTAATTTTCAATACTCTATTTTGTGGTACATAGACTACCTGATCTTGACAGAGAAGTGCAAGACACTCAATCAAAAATTCAATGATGGGATGAGGTCGTGTATTAGCGTAGGTGGTAATTGTCTGAAAGCTTGCTGCGAGAGACACCCATTGCTGCAACGTCTGAGTAGGGGAGTGTGAATCTCTCTATACTTATTTGCAAAAAATACTTGATTTAGTTACAATATTTCAAAAAAGATTAGGTTCAAGGTTCAAATTCCGCCAAGGTCGACTTTGCTTTTCATCTTTCAGGGTCGATAAAATAAGAACCAGATGAGTACCGGAGTCGATTTAATTCACCTAACTTTTTCCCTCGGAAATGCTAGCCTTCTGCCCAAATTTGAAATCGATATTTGAAGAAAGATTTTCTTAAAAGTTATTAACTATTTAAAAAACATTTTGAAAAACAAGATGACACGAACATTTTGGAATGAAGTATCCGTATTGTGTGTAAGCGCTTTCATTGTTCAACTTTTCAAGCACACACACATATATATAATCTTTTATCTTTTACTTGTTTCAGTCATTATACTGCGGCCATGCTGGAGTATCGTCTTGAAGAACTTTTAGACGAGTGAATGAACCTCAGTACTCCTTTTTTAAAGCCTGGTACTTATTCTATTGGTCTCTTTTACCAAACTGCTAAGTCACGAGTACGTAGACACACCAACACTGGTTGTCAAACGGTGGTTGGTGACAAACACAGACAGAAACACACATGCACATACATACATACATACATACATACATACATACATACATACATACATGTGCGCGTGTGTGTGTGTGTACGACAGGTTTCTTTTTGTTTCTGTATACCAAATCCACTCACAAGGCTTTGGTCAGCCCAAGGATGTAACAGAAGACACCTGTCGAAGGTTCCAAACAGTGGGGTTGAACCCGAAAACAAGTGGTTGGGAAGCAAGCTTCTAATTACACAGCAGCGTCAACAAAAGTAAAATAAATACGAAGACGAGATGAAAAAAAACTGGGTGTATTATTGCTTACGCTCGGGAAAAATTAAAAGTCGTTTACATACTCTCTTCTACAGAAAGAATAGACGAGGAGAGGGGAAAATGGGAAGAAGAAAGAAGAAACATGTCTCAATTAGAAATTACCACATGCTGAAATGACCGGAAAAGGAGGCGGGCGCTAGAGGCGTGCGCGGCAAGAGAGACAACTGTGAGGTTGATTGAGGCATTCGTGGCAAGGGAGACAACAGTGACCTGACATACGTGCGGATATGAAGCATGTGAAGATATGAAGCTAACGTGTGCGCGTGTATGTGTGTGAATATGTAAGCATGTGTGTGGTGTATATGAAGCTAACCTATGTGTGTATGGGCACGCCGGTGTATAAAAGTTTCTCTCCTGTAACTGTGTGAATCTCTATCTAACAAACTATCTATCTATCCCTCCTTCCCCCTTTCTCTCTCTCCTTCTACTTCTCTCTTCCTCTCTTATCTTGCGTTCATTGACTTTTGGTCTTTTCTAACTCTGCCGCTCTAATACTATCAACACTTCTTTCTCTTTCTCACCTGGTGCTTTTAATTTTCGTTGCTGTATCTCTCTTTTTAACTTCCGTTACTGTCACTATTTTTCTCTTTCTTTTACACGATTGACACTTCTCGTTACCTGCTTCTCCTTTCTTTTGTTCTTTTACTTTCTTTTTTTTAAAACTTACTTTACATAATATAGAAAATCAAACTTTGTGGGTGCGAGTTCAAATTACAGTCCCGATCAAATGTTTATATTTTATGGCTATCATAAATGATTTCATCAAGCCTACATCAAATTTTGCAGATTATATACGACCTGTCAATTCTTATTCATATAGTAACAATTTTTAGATTTTAGCACTCTAAAAAGTTTATGGTTGATCTCAGTGAATAATTGCATTCGTTTTCTTCGACTAACACCTTTTCGTTCAATTTGTCTTTCTATGAATATGCTTTTCTAAAAATAAGTCCTTCTGCCAATATGCATTTGATCAATGTCTTCAAGATATGTATTTTGAAATTCTCTCTCTCTCTCTCCTCTCCCTCTCTCTCCTCTCCCTCTCTCTCTCTCTCCTCTTCCCCCACTTTCTCTCACACATACACACACATTCAAGAGAGGAGAAGGAGAGACAGAAACAGAGAAAGAAAATCCTTTATATAATATATTACTTACCCCTGAGTTTCGTGCGCAACCAATTAATTAAGCAATTAAGCAATCGTCAGACAATGATTTGGCAAAACAGTGTTAGAATTTCCAAAAAACAACCACCAGTTAAAACAATATTAATTACATCCGGGTTTTTCTTTTCTTTACTTTTACAATTCTTTGACCTTAAACAACGGAGAAATCATGTGCAGATCATTTTTTATTTACCAATGTTTATTTAACATTTTTGGATTTTTATTCCTTCTGCAAATTCGGTCAAACATCTGATCAAATATGAGGGAATAGCTAATTCACCGACATCAATGTGCATACTTTGTCTTCGGAACTTCTAACATTGTTAGCCAACTCATTGTTTCACGAGGACCTAACTTATGAATTAATTAGTTGGGCATGAAACTTCAACCGATAATACATATTTCATAAAGAGTTGTTTCACGCTATATGTGTATGTTCACTCTGCGCACGTATGGAGCACTCTATTTTATTCATATAACAAATCTTAGGCGTGGCTGTGTGGTAAGAAGCTTGCTTCCCAACCATATGGTTCCGGATTCAGTCCCACTAGTGACACCTTGGGCAAGTATCTTCTACTATAGCCTCGGGCTGACCATAGCCTTGTAAGTGGATTTGATAGATGGAAACTAAAAAAAGAAGTCCGTCGTAAGAGTGTGTGTGTGTGAGAGAGAGAGAGAGAGAGAGAGAGAGAGAGCGTGTGTGTGTGTATGTGGGTGGGTGGGTGTATTTGTCCCCCCAGCATCGTTTGACATCCGATGTTGGTGTGTTTAGGTCTCCGTAACTTAGCGGTTCAGCAAAAGAGACCGAGAAAATAAGTACCAGGCTTTTAAATAAAAAGTATGTACAGGGGTCGATTCATTCGATTAAAATTCTTCGAGGCGGTGCCCCAGCATGACCGCAGTCTAATAACTAAAACAAATCAAATATAAGAAGATAAAGTCGAACTACTGCAACATTATACATCATTATCGCATAACAAATTCTTCACAGTTACCATAATAGCAAAAACGAAGAACAGTCCGCAGCACTTCATCATAATGGCATTTTGTTGTAGTATTTTGCAGTGAATGCATTTTCTGCACTTACTATTTGACAGGGTGTCGTATGGCGGCTATATGTTATTTATCACTCATAACAGCCACTATACTAAAAAGTTACATTTCACCATAATGTCAGTTCACTGTTGTATTTTCACACTATTTCTTATGAATGCACTTTTTAGCAGTTATTATGTATGTACCTCTTATGTTGCAGCGATTAATTACATGTGGTTATGTTGGCACTTCTTTGCTGCATCAATTGTAGATTTGCTGCGCACGTGATTCTGATGTTGCATTTGATGAGTCTTACAATTTTGCTGTGAGTAAATAAAAAAAAGTAGATTTAACAGGAATTGGGTGCTGCTTTGGCGTGTGATCTACAAGGGAGATTACTTTTTTCTATTATACTGAATTAAATAATAAAATCCATAAAAAGTAACCTAAAGTAATCTCCCTTTAAAATGTAGATCACACGCCAAAGTGACACCATTCTTTTTCTTAAGAAATGATGTGAATTTAGTGCTGGTTTCTTGTAAAAATGCAACTGCCTTCGTCTCGTCGCTAATCACATTGTAAAAAACTTTAGCCAACATCTATCTTACGGGTTTTTAGAAATCGAAAAGTCAAATAAAAAGTAACCTAAAGTAATCTCTCTTGTAGATCACACGCCAAAGCAATATCAGGAATTGTTATCCTTGAGTTATTTAAAACTTTCTTTCGAATAGAAATAAGACTGAAATTTCACATCTATCCTATACAAGATCTGTATTTGTTCCAGCAGTTATATGAGTCAAAGAAAACAGTACATTCTTTGCATACAACCATATTTTGGCATACCTTGGCTTACAATCGGACCTTTCGCTGCCTGAGCGAATGCTCGGATCTGTTAACAAGGAACCCAGGGTATCAGTATGTCATCGTAATTGTAATTTACATAATAAATAATTCATACTCAAAAACTCAGTATTGAGTACTCTTCTGTTCGACACTAGTAACGTGTGCATGTATGTATGTATAGATGTGTGTGCGTTTGTGCGTGCGCGCGCGCGCGTGTGTGTGTGTGTAGGAAGGAAGTATTTGGCTTTGTGGTATTTGATGATCGCACTGTCTTCTACCTTAGCCACACGTGATCAAGTTTAATACACACACACATTCGCATACACCTACGCTTACACACACATACACACGCAGCGTTCGCACACACACACACACACACACACACACACACCTGCACTTACACACGCGCGCGTGCACTTCGATTAACGAAATCATATATTCCACTTTTATTTCACAAATATATTCCACTTTTATTTCGCTAATTTACTCGACTTTTATTTCGCTACCAGAAACTTCGTTAACTGAGGAAAGTACAATATAATTTTTATGCAGATATATTCTTTGAAGTGAAAGGAATATATTCTTATTTAAAATGCCTCCAATACCTCTAAATGTATAGAAAACTTCTCTGAACAAAGTTATTGCTCAAAATCTGGGATCGAATTTTCGGCTTATATGCTGGTATCTACGGTAATGAGGCCTGCGAGAAATCGAAATGACTCTGGGCTTTAAGGAACTTGAATGCAAGAGTGTTTCATTTATAATGATTTTGATATACACATATACACGCATACATAATAGAATTTATATACTTCAGTCTACGCGTGTACTGACCGCTTGTGTAGTACGTACTGTTATATATATATATATATATATATATATATATATATATATATATATATATATATATATATATATGGAAAGAGAGAGAGAGAGAGAGGTAAATGTTAGGATAAAGGAATATGTTTGCTACCAGATAATAGTTTTCCTATGGCCAATGGCTAGTGTTCAGAGAGATACTAAATTGTGCATGAATCGGAATATAACTTAATTTGAACTAAAATAACACGAGATTTCGCAGCTAGTTATTAACATGTTGGAAGGCAACAAAGAGATGTTAATAAGAAACAGCCAAAGAAAAGAATTAATATTCCTTAATCTTTTCCTATCAACTATCATCATCATCATATTTATCTCTTTTTCATTTATTGTTTGCTCGCTTATGCTTAAAAATATTTAATAAAAGTGACGTATGCCATCAAACAATTATGCCTCCGCATAAAACACTTTATAAATATTTATAAGTGATTACACACACACACACACACACACACACACGTATGCATGTTATGTCAGGTCGCTCTTGGGCGCTACTGGTAACATGTAACTCAGTACAACCTGTTGCATGGTCAGGTCGTCGGCTACTAAACTGGCAACCCCATCAAGCTTGGTGAGGAGAGTGATTGTTGGACACCCTGCAAGACGAAAAATAAGACCTGTCAAAGGGCGGAAGGGGACTTTCGATCAGGCGATGGTAATACTCGAACACGAGTTTGCAGCTACCATGTATGTGTGTATGTATGTATGTATGTATGTATGTATGTTTCTTCTCTGTTTAATCATTTAAATTCTTCCTCTGTTGTCACATCTCTCTAGGAGAGGGAAACTCTCACAGAAAACGTGCGACACTGATAATATTCGATGATGTAGATTAGTTCTTCCTTTCGTGTTTATGATGTCCATGTTCAAAGAGTGGGATTGGATTTGTGCAAACCTTTTCCCCACAAAAAAAAAACCATGCATAGGCATCGCTTGAAAAAAAGTAAGACCTATCACAAAAGTGGCTGGTCATAGCCTTCGCATGTGTGGGACTTTCGATCAGGCGATGGTAATACTCGAACACGAGTTTGCAGCTACCATGTATGTGTGTATGTATGTATGTATGTATGTTTCTTCTCTGTTTAATCATTTAAATTCTTCCTCTGAAGAAGGAGTTGATTTCTTACAAAAATACAAAGTTCAATCTTTGGAATGTAGATAACGCAAACTATGTTACATTTTAAACCTAAGAAAAGTCTTTCATAGTTTTACCGTTCCGCTTGCAGATTATATCTGTATTGTGCGAATCAGTTGGTTGATTTCGTTTTCTGAAAATCCAAGCTTATCCAGACTGACAGTTAGACATTTACTTACAAAACCAAGTGCTCTAATTATTATTGTTGTAAATGTAAATTTCTAATTCGGATATAGAAGCTGAAGGTTTCAAAGCAGTTGTCCATAGTTATCTTCTTTCTATTTGATTTTCAAAGCGATATTCACATCAGCAGGACATCTGACCTCTATGACGCTACATATTTTATCTTGCCTATCCCAAATAACAATATCCGGCCGTTTGTTTTTACACCTGACATGTTTTGATGGGAATATTCCACCTGTATACCTTGTGCTTGTATACCCTGTGCTGGTATTTGGGTACGTATTCAATAACGGGGGGGGGGTCTCTATATTTATTCCTGGACAGTCTTTTTCTCAAATGGCATTGTATATTGTTTTTGCAACATCGTCATGTCGCATAGGGAGGTAGTACCTTGATGACATTTTGGGGCAGCTGCTAATCACGTGTGATGCCTTCTACAGAAATTTGACATAAATCTACATTCACTGTTGTATCTTGGAACTCCACAGGCTTCACTGTCTCTTTTGTTGATTAGGGATTTAATAGTAATCTCCTGCTCTTGGATTACAAATGCATAGCCTTCGAAATGTAATGTGATGTATCGGTCACGAGTCCAAGAGAGGCTTCGCTTCATGTCAATGTTACTATTTTCTTCAAGTCTATGCATGATCTTTTTTTTTTTTTTTTTTTTTTGTATGCTGAGCGTTTCACTTCTAGGTCTTCTTTGAAGTATGCTTGTCCGGCTGATTTGGGGTTGTGAGAGAGATCATCAGGAAGAGAGTACTTCCTGAGGAGCTCACTTCCAACACGTAGGATATTGTTTTCTTCATTTTTCAGCAGTAAGTTAATATATTTATTTTTGCTGCTGTTGTTTAGCAAGTGCTGTCTGAGAGAGCCTATGCGACATTCGAAGGGTGTCTGCACTAATCTCAAGCCCTTACCTTCTTTATCTCTTCTTAGATAGAGTCAGTCGATATCCCTATTTTTGTGGAGATTTCCAGTTGCTGCTAGAATCCAGTGGGTTTTAATTCTATGGAGTGGATTTCTTCTACTGACCAGTCAAATATCCCAGATGTTAGAATCAGCACTGGTACTGAAAGCGCATTGTGGGATATTGTCTTGTTGTAAGAGGAGAGTTCGGACTGCCATATTTTTCTTAGTCTGGTGTAATATTCTTGGGTTACTCTATCTTTATTCATAGTACCTTGGTATGATATGCTTTCATCAATGCCAAGGTACTTGTAGCATTCTTTTTGTGAGACAGGAGAGATAGTGAGACATTGATGTACAGGTTTTGTGTCTTAGAGACTGATTTTTCCCGTTCAACAATTAAATAAGATTTCTCCTGGCCAAATTCTATTCCTATGTCAGCTGAAAATATTGCTATTAATTCCAGTTGTTTTTATGGATGGATGGATGGATGGATGGATGGATGGATGGATGGATGGATGGACGGATGGACAGACGGACGGACGGACGGATGGACAGACGGACGGACGGACGGATGGATGGATCGATGGATCGATGGATGGATAGATGGATCGATGGATTAGCCTATATATCAACAAAGTTACGAGCCATCGGAACTCAGGGTTATGCAAAATGAAAAACGTCGTTGTGCACGGCATATATGGCCGTGCGAGAGCAACAGTCTCACGGCCCTCTTTATACCCGATATATGGCATAAAGGGCTTTCTGCACTGTTTTGATTATTCTTATTTAACTTATTTTTATGTTGCATTTTAATAAACATACCACACCAACACATACGTGAAAATATACATGAATATCAACATTAACAAACATCTATAACAGTTAAAGCGCAAACAGCAACACATACACATGTATATACGTACTCTTCTACAACAAATAAGGCAATTTGAATCTTCATCATATACTTTCAACCATCTGACCACATTGCTCATACACCTTTTGTCTGTTGCCAGGCAATTAGTCAGCTAGAAGCACCAGTAATTAAAAAATCTACTTCACATTCCAGGGCTTGCCAGAACAATTATAATTTTACAGGTAAATATCTTAAATATTTTATTTTATGAACCAGTTTTGTCAACTCCTTCCAATACACCAACGTCAACTTTACACCTAGGTCGCCAAGTAAACATATTTGATGTAAGTTTTTATATATACATAAGCGTGTATGTTTCTGTGTATGTACAAGTCTTTATAGTTATATACAAAGTGAATAGGTGCGATGATAAGAGATTTTATTATCTGAATGCAATGTCAAAAGAAAAAAATTTTAATGAAACAACTTGGTTTTTGATGTTAACATTTTTACGCCTACTCAATTACAACACTGTTCAGCTACATAATGGCTCTGTCACTCGGACAGTTCAGTTAAGTTTTTGCATGGTTGAAGTAGTCTAATGATACCAAAACAGGTCCAGAATTGTTTCCCATATTTGCCGAAACGATTGCAATGCCCTTAATTATGGAGCTATTATTGTCTTTTCTTCTCCGCAAAAGTGAATTATTTAGATTTTAGATGCTCACTGTGTTAAGTATGCTGACACCTTCAAAAATAAAGAAGGAAACAATTCATCTCTATAAATTGTACGTAAGATATGGAATATTTAAAGAAAAGAAAGCCAAAAGCTGCATTACTACACTACATATCTTATCACTATATTCAGAACGCTTGCAGGAGTTTATGGGGTGGAAGGAACACCATTTATATCATTATTCATTGAAGAAGCCAAATACCCAGTACCTTTGGTATTAAACTACCAGCTCATAAGTCTTAAAATCATATTCGCAACAAATATTTCGTTAAGCCCCACGTGGTAAAAAATAGAAAAAAGTAAAGATAGAATATAACATTCCACTATTGAGAGTTTCTTCTTCATGCCTGAAGGTTTTTAATTGCGTCACTAACTGGTTAACGCTGCCCAGCTAATTTGACGCTAACCACTGCTCTGTTAATCTTAATACTCATTCTTCCCACTTGAGTGGACTGGGACAATTCAAGGAACGTGCCTACCGGACCGAGAATTGATCCCATGACCTTGTGTGCTAGAATCCTGTTGCTTAACCATCACACCACGCGCATTCGTCTCTCGTGCTACGTTGTTATTTCCCCCACCATATTATGCAGGAAATCAAGCATCCAGTGGATCACGCTTTAAGGAAACATTAGTGATCACTGTGGTGGGAGAAAGACTCAATGGCATAAAGTAGGCAGCTGTTTATGGCTGTTTCAGTAGCCAACGAGATATTGAAATTGAGAGAGTTAGAACGGTAATTGGCAGTTTTAATGAAACTGTCTGTTGATGGAAATAAAAGCTGATTTCATATCAAGCGCAGCGTTAAAACCATTTGTCTTGTAAGGTTGAAGTTATTGAATTAATTTCTATCCTTGACAAGTATACATCCGTGAAAGTGTGGTGGGTAGGATCGAAAAAGGAAAATTGAAAGAGGCTCTGTTAGTTGTGTGCAGAGTGGAATTAAATATAAAGCATGCAGCAAATGTGGTTTTATCTCCAAGTGCATCATTTACATCATTTCCGTCGAACAAAGCAACATCTTGAGAACCTGGCCCTTATATCCAGAAAGTCAGATCAAGCAACCAGATTATAATTTAGAAGGCGTAATATCTTACAAGTCGTATGATGCATTATGATATCAATTAGCTTTCCTGCCTTCATTACTAATTCTACACCTCCAAGTTGATGATGGTGGGTAATTTCCTCTCGCTATTATAATGCAGTGTTCGCTACTTGCAAGTTGTAATTCTGCTGTAAGTGAATTACATTGTGACTAATAAATGAAGATGTCGTCTGAGAAATGTAAAGATAGGCGATATAATGGTTTTAGTTGCCTGATTAACTACCTCGATTGAGTCAGAAAGGTAGTACATTTACTGCTAAGATAGCCAGCATGACCATTTCGCTAACTTAAAATGCCTGGGATTTAAAAGTAGATGCTGATGTGAAAGAAAGGTAACGTGAGGTGAGTTGCTTTGATTTAGAAAACAATTCAATGGAAGTAGAAACTGAGGTAAAACATTAGGTTTAAAGTTGATAATGAAGTTAAGATTGGTGTGTTAGTTAGGGTTAGAGACAGGCTCTGGTGCACACCCGTAAACACTGTAACTTCCCTGTCGGTAGTACAGGCATTAGGAAAATGAGTGTAACGGTATATGTGAGGTGGAGTTAGTAGTCACCAATTGTAACGGTAAATGTAATGATAAATGTTGGGGTCAGCAGTTACCAATTGTTGCAGATGTGCAAGATAAAAGAAGAACAGTGATCGAAGTTGTTAGCAAATGTTTATTACCGTTACTTTGTATATAGCCAAATCACGACGAGCTGGTTTGATATGATGTAATTCGTAAAGCATGCGAGGTAAAGAGAGAGATCGTAGATTTTTCTTGTATAGGTGTGTTTGTGTTCTCGTCATTGTATAGTAGTAAACCACAGATAGAGATAGGGTAATGTTGTAAAGAAGAGAAATGAGCTAGTGAAAGTGAGAGTAGAGAGGGAAGTGAAACATCATAACTGCTGACCGCCACACAGGAACGTCTTCTTTCTTCCCCGGTCAGGTGTTAGTCGCTGATTTTACCTTACGGAGTTCTCGTATTTATAACTATACAAAACTAGCTAGAAAAAAGGTATATTACGGAAAACAATAGACTTCGTGGGGGTGGGGGGACCTGTTATCTCAATTCTAACTTTTCATGGCCTAGAAGAGGTTGGAAGGGTCAAGTGGCAAAGTCATATGGTCAATCTCACTGTTGTTACTATTGTTTTTCTGTGAGAAAAATGCCGTTGCAATGTTAAGGGAAATTGGCAGATTCGGGTTCGAATCTACTCAATGCCTAAATGAAGTCAACAGATGAGAATTAAAAAAGTGAAAAACTCGAAAATACAACTTAAGATAGGTGTGGAAATGTAGTATTGCCACTGTTACCAGTCAGCCTCAATATTTGGGATGGGTTTGTATGAAATAATCTGTTTTCTGTTGGTTGAGGAACTGACGAAATCTTAAGATTAAGTGAATGACAGTGGAGGTGCAATGGCCCAGTAGTTAGGGCAGCGAACTCGCGGTCATAGGATCGCGGTTTCGATTCCCAGACCGGGCGTTGTGAGTGTATATTGAGCGAAAACACCTAAAGCTCCACGAGGCTCCGGCAGGGGATGGTGGCGAACCCTGCTGTACTCTTTCACCACAGCTTTCTCTCACTCTTACTTCCTGTTTCTGTTGTGTCTGTAATTCAAAGGGTCAGCCTTGTCACACTGTGTCACGCTGAATATCCCCGAGAACTACGTTAATGGTACACGTGTCTGTGGAGTGCTCAGCCACTTGCACGTTAATTTCACGAGCAAGCTGTTCCGTTGATCGAATCAACTGGAACCCTCGACGTCGTAAGCGACGGAGTGCCAACAACAACAACAACAATAAGTGAATGACAGAAGCATGAGTAAAATGAAAATCAATGAAAGGACAAGGTACTAATCACACCCGGAATAACAATGGAGAAAGATTGAATGAGAATGAAAAGTATTAAGTAGGTTAGATGAGATGTATTAACTTCATCTTGCTTTAAACGAGCGGAGATAAAGAAACTATCTAAATATACTGAAATAACAGAAAATAATGAAGTTTTGTATGGAAGTCGCAATTTAATTTCGAATATGATAAAAGAACCTTTTGAATTATGATAACTTCATGTAAATCTATCAATATTTTGTAAATAATATTGTAATATTTCTGAATAGTATTATTGCGTCATATTGATTAAATGTTATAATTCATTAAACCGTTCTGTTGCCTAGTAAAAAATAAACTGTTGTTTTTAATGGCAGAGCGAATGTGCTCCAATACTGCTGTGATCCATTATCTTAAACGGGCGAAAGCACTCTCACATTTAGGAATTATTTAGAAATATTTCCCTATTGGATCATTTTGGTTTGACGGGCAACACTTGTTTTCTTAACGAAACACTTTTAAACTTGGGATACTGGTAGAATGTGTCATATAAAACATATTTTTCTCTTAGCCTTCTTAACAAAAATTAGTTCTTAATAAGTTATTTCATGTTAAAGTTGTCGTATTTGTGTAATTTCAACCAATCACTGACGTCTATTGAGGTGAAAACAATTACTGCCGTGGAATGTAAACAACGGTGTCATGGGATCTTTTCCCTTGAATAAAATTAGTGCCGTTGTTTGTCAACAACAACTATCGGCGGTAGTTATTTATAACATCGTTCGTGCGTTTGGGTTAGGGTTCGGGTTTTAGAGTTAGAGTTAGGGTTTTAGGGTTAGAGTTGGGGTTAGGGTTAGGGTTATGGTTATGAGTTATAGGGTTTTAGGGTTAGGGTTAGAGTTATGAGTGAGGTTATGGCAAAAATAATCATAACCCTAACCGTAACCCTAAAACTAGCTTTAACTCTAAAACCGGAACCCTAACCCTAAAACCCTAAAGCTAAAACCAGTACAAACGCACGAACGATGTCATAAATAAGAGTAACACGGGTAGTTGTTGTTGACAAACAACGGCACTAATTTTATTCAAGGGAAAAGATCCCATGACACCGTTGTTTACATTCCAGTAATTGTTTTCACTTCAATAGACGTCAGTGATTGATTGAAATTACCGAAATACGACAACTTTTTACATGAAATAACTTCGAATACAAAATTTTTTATCTGTTCTATAATACAAAATATACAAGTATACGAAGTTTGAAAGTGTTCCGGTACCAAAAACACTACATAAAACATTAATGAAAAATGTTGCCCGTCAAACCAAAAAGATCCTTCCTATTAAATACAAAGTGTGAATTCTTTAGGTAAGAAATTAATCAATGGTTTCAGTAGGTTTTTTTTTTCTCTTTTCCAACGGATGCGCCTTCCTCTTCAATTAATAAAACTACCCTCAGTTTTCACGATATAGATCCACTTGTTAGTTTATGTTCGAACAATGCGACATTTAACTTGATTCATTCTTTTTCATAAATTCAGATTTTTGCCTAAAAACCTTATACAGCAAATACATTTTAATGTATCAAGTTTATTTTCTGAATTGCTTAGCGGTATTGCCTACCGCTATAGCCCCTTATTCAAAGCCGTATTTATAGCTACCAGCAAATTCTGTAAAGAATCTATATTATTGTTTGCAACGACGGGATATAGCTAAACTGGCGGTGACTGCGATAACAGCGACGCCGTAGTATTTTTGGTTGCTGAATGTATTCCTTTGTGCAATTCAGATTTTTACTCCAAATTCTTAAATAGTAAAAGAAAATATATTTCAATGTGTGATGTTTATTGACCAGGCAGGCTGTGTGGTTATGAAGCTTGCTTTCCAATCACATGGTTTCGGGTTCAGTCCCACTGGGTTGCATCCTAGGCAAGTATCTTTTACTATATCCCCCAGCCGACCGATGTTTTATGCGAGAATTTAGTTGACGGCAATTGAATGGAAGCCCGTCGCGCGCGTCTGTATGTTTGGATGTGTGTGAGTTTTTGTCCCACAACCATCATCGCTTGATGACCGCTGATTTTTTGTTTATGCTCCTAGTGGTTCGGCAAAGGAGATAGAATAAATACCAGACTTTAACAATAAGTACGAGGATAGATTTATTCGAATAAATCATTCAAGACGGTGCCCGAGCATTGCTGCAGAAAGAGACAGGGAAAAAGAAAAAAGATGTGTGTGTGTCTGTTTGTGTGTGTGTGTGCGCGTGTGTGTGCGTGCGTGCGTGCATGCGTGCATGCGTGCGTGCGTGCGTGCGTGCGTGTGTGTGTGTACATGTTTGTGTGTATATGTTTGTGTGTGTGTGAGAGTGTGCATCTTTATACACAGATGTGGGCCCTCAATTTGCTCTGTGGTACTTGTCATTGTTGGTGATAAATGATCATTTTTCCTTTTTAGAAAAAAATTATAAAAATAAATAAATTATAAAGCATACTTAACTACCAAGTTTATCTATCCACGGGTAACTTAAGGAAATCGGATAAACCGATTTGCACATTTAACGCATTCTTGGCAGTTCGATTATTTAACAACGTTTCAATACTGTAATGTACTATGGGTTATATTATCGAGTGGGTGTTGTTATTGTTTCTATTGATTTTGTTATTGGCTGCTGTAGTAGTTGGTTGAGTTGAAGAATGAAAGTATCACTTGTAAAGGTTATCTCTACAGATACTTTATAGAAATTATAGCCATCCACGAACACATTATTTAAATAGCCACCAAATACAGAGGTGTAACATTATTGGATATACCAATTTTACATATTAAACACATTCCTGGAAGCTGGTACATAAATATTAATGTCTTGTAGGGATGCGGAATTTCGTTATGCAACCATAATCTTATAACTTGTAAAACTGTAATAGTAGGGTGGGCTATTTTTGAATAAAATGAGAAAGGTGAAAGAGTGTTAGTGTAGGGGAAATGCGATGGCATAGGGAGAGTGACTGATATCAGGGAAAGGAAGAACGGAGTTGTGTAAGTTACAAATGTGGAGTGGCAGTGGGGTGCTAACGTTAATACAGCTGTCATTCAGGGATACACATGCGCACGCTTTCAATCAGTTTACAAAGCCGAGTCGAAGCAGACAGACGATTACTAGTGTAAACAGTGTTTGTATGTATGTATGTATATATATGTATGTATGTATATATATGTATGTATATATATATGTATGAATGGCTTCAGTGACACACACTGACATGCACGCACGCAGGTGGTTTTAATCAATTTTCTCTGTAAGTATGGGAGGCTAGGAAAAATAGAAAGCGCGTTCCAATCTATGCACCCATCTCCACATGTGTGCCATTTTTCACGCGAATCCACCCAGCCGTTTGGCCATGAATCTCAAGACAAGAAAAAATACAACGCTCGGCCAACTTCAATTTATATTATAGATAAAGATGAGAATGTGTGTCTGTGTGAATCTCTAAAACTCGAGAACTACCCAACCGATTTATGTATGTTCTAAGAGAGAGAGAGAGAGAGAGAGAGAGAGAGAGAGAGAGGGGGGGGAGGGAGAGAGAGTGAGAGAGAGAGTGAGAGAGAGAGAGAGTGAGAGAGAGGGTGTGAGAGAGAGAGAGAGTGAGAGAGAGAGAGAGAGAGCAAGTGTGTATGTGTTGGTATGTAGGTGTGTATGTGTGTGTATGTGTGTGCGTGTGTGCACGCGCGCGCGTATGTTCCTTATGCATTCCAAAATTGGGTTGCCAATTTTGACGTATGTGGTATCAAAATATTCAGTAGTTTTTTGGCTACCAAATAAACTATATTTTCATTTACATATATTCTTCGTTATCTCAACAACTAGCTATAGTTATTTGAAAGACATTTCTCTACAACGACCAGGTTTCATTAGAAAGTGAAAATAGTTTCACACTTTCAGTTTCAACCAAAATTACAAAGTGTTGCATTACAAGAGTGACGATGTTTCAATAATGAAAGTAATGTTTCGCCGAATTAGTCACATCTGTATTATAATAAAGAAAGCTGCTTATCAACTATGATGTGATAAGGCTATAACATTGTTTCACTTTCATTCTTTCACTTTTAATTCTAATGTGATAACATTAAGATCAGCTTATTTCTATTATATTTGAAATAAATGAATAATTTACACCCTAATGTGAACAACATTATGCATCGGCAACTTTCCGTCTTTACGGCTACCACAGG
Organism: Octopus bimaculoides; assembly: GCF_046866305.1. NCBI lineage: Eukaryota > Metazoa > Mollusca > Cephalopoda > Octopoda > Octopodidae > Octopus > Octopus bimaculoides. Next base: position 39,475,610 of record NC_142931.1, on the reverse strand, counting down.
AGAACGGTGTGTCAGTATATGTTTTGACTAACATAACAAACGGGTGGAGGTGAAACTCTTGACAAAAAACAATGGGGCGGCAGCTCCAAGATATATAAAAATACACATTTACCGTTCAATTACCAGTTAATAATTGTCGCAGCAGTTGCAAGGTCGCAACGTATTTACAGTTACATATTTACCCTTAAATTAACATTAAATACATGTGCTTAATATACATATATATATATATATATATATATATATATATATATATATATATATATATATATATATATATATATATATATAATCATAGATATACAGGGATTAGCATTGAGTTGCTTCTCCAACATACTTGTATATTTTTGTATATTTATATATATATATATATATATATATATATATATAGGTAATCTTCAAGTTTAAGGGGGTAAAAAAGTAAATAAAAATATTCAAGGGAAATAACTGAACGACTTACCATTATTATCCGTTTTCTTTTAGCTGTTTATAAATAAATCACACACGTGCTTTTTTTTTTTTTCTAAAACAGCATGCGACGGAATTTTTTCTTATAAAAGTTTAAAATGTTTTTTTCTTTTTCCAAAACAGAAACGAAATGGTTTGCAGAAGTACCCGACGGAACGGAGTCAAAAACAACAGGCAGAAAAGAAACAATTGTGCATGGAGAGAACTTTGTCGATGGAAATGATAATGAAATTCAACAGATAAATTTCTAGAACTGCATGCTGATCTCAATGAGATCGGGTTCATTATAAAAATAGATATTTATTAATGAAAGTTTCTACAGTTATGCTCCAGATGTTTGAATATATTGCACTGTAGAAAATTTCATTAAAATATATCTATTTTCAATGAACACGACCTCGCCGAGTGAGGGTCACCATGCAGTTCTAGAAATTCACGTACTCAACATTATACACTTCAGAAATGGCAGCCAAAAAATAAACAAATATTTTTTTTCTTTTGGGATTGAATTCCGCCATAGAAATTCATATAGATAAGATGAGATTGAGGATTTCGTTTTCAGCAACAAGAAGATGTTGTGCAGCCGGTCTTCCACGAGGCATTTTCGATTTCTCATAAGAAACTATGATATTCAATCACGTGTGTGATTTATTTATAAACAGAGTAGTACGGAGAATACTGGTAAGACGTTCAGTTACTTCCCTTGAATATTTTTATTTGTTTTTTTTACCCCCCTAAACTTGAAGATTACCATATATATATATATATATATATATATATATATATATATATATATATATATATATATATATATATATATATATATATATAAATTTATCTATAATAATTATTGTGGCATTTACCGTTAAATTACCAGTTCATACATGTGCTTCTATTTGATTAATTTATACTGCATACAAAAATAAAAACATACTACATACGTACAACTGCTTACAAAACGAGGAATTAATGTATAATTTCTTTCTATATTTATAATTTTTTGTTTACAATATTGAAAAAAATATGCTACCAAAGAAAAGACGTAATCTCTCCAGAAACAAATATAAAGCAAGGAGAATTGTAAAAAACCGAAGGCGAGAGTCGGAAGAGAGAAGCAAGATCAGCAACTGCATGCTGCAGCACTTAGGTCCAATAGAATAGTGAGAGTCGGAAGAGAGAAGCGAGATGAGATTTTCTAGAGATCAGCAAAGGCATGCTGTAGTGTGTCAGACGGAGTCTCAAGAGAGAAGGGAGATGAGACTTTCCCAAGATCAGCAAATGCATGCTGCAGCACTTAATGCTGGATCATTAAATCAATGTTTTAATGATTAGACAGTGGTCCAATAGAATAGCTCTCAGAAACAGACTACGTACAAATTCGTTCTTCACAACTCCTGAAACTGTTTTCAGATATGATCCATCCCATTCTTATAAAAATAATAAATAACTCTCTCCAAATTGGTGTGCTAAACACAAACTGTCGCTTCTGTAGAGGTTTAAAATTTTCAAATGAAACAAATGGTATGTGCTGCTCAGGCGGTCAGGTAATATCGCCAGCACTACCAGCTCCTTCTCAACCTCTTACGGATCTTCTAGAAGGCACTTCCATCCAATCAAAGGATTTTCTGAACAATATCAGACAATACAACTCTGCATTTCAAATGGCATTGTTTACTGCATATAAGAACGTAGTTAAACATGAATTTAAGCCGACGTCAAAGTCCAAGGGCAAGTCTATCACCTCATTGGTTCCCTGTTACCCACAAATGAACAACCACAGTTCCTCCAACTTTACTTTATGAGTGATGTAGGACAACAAACCCGAAGGAGGTGTCAAAATTTCAGATGATGGGTCGTGTTAGACACAGCGCCGACTGCTGCAATAGAAAGTATATCCACTGACAGCTTTTCGGTGCGTTCAAAAATCACATAACCTCTACCCCCAATTTTCCATGAGAGGTTAGGGCCTGAAATACTCCAAACGGACACATAGCATGTTGCTTAGTCAAATTAGCCCATCATTTACTCCACAAATGTTTTGCTGTCAATGCTACACTTTTCCATATCACCTGTTTCAAAATAACTGTAACATATTATATACAAACTATGCCATTTTAATCCCGATCAACGCCGGGTATCACTGCTAAAGGGTAGATATGAAATAAAAGTAAGAACTGAGAACAAAATAAATAACTAAGCATTTAGTAGGAAGAGATGAGGGTCAAGTTTTTTTATATGAAAACCATAGAAAAAAATGGTAATAGCAAAGAATGATAAAATATCAAAATATTAATAAATTTTTTTAGTAAAGGGGCTTGTAATGATTCCTAGGAGGTTTGATGGCTGAACTGTGATCTCTCTTAGCAAAGTAAAGAGACCTAACAATAATAATATAAAATGAAATAATAGACATGTGAACCCTCTAGGGGAATTAATATAGTCGACATATAGGGGATAATAGATAATAAATTGAAAAATTAATAACTAAATTAATAGATAAATAAATTAATAAATAAATGAATAAATAAATAAATAAATTAAATAAATTAATCTTGTAGACATTTACAGGAGAGCAATAACGATAGAAAAATTAAGGAGTTACCTCCCCTATATATATATATATATATATATATATATATATATATATATATATATATATATATATATATATATATATATATATAATAACGGGAAAATAATGGTGGACGTAAAAGAAATTTTAATAATTTAATAATTTATTATGATCGTTATGTATGTGTTTTTTTGTAATTTGTTATGATGGTGAAGTGTCAAATGTCGGAAATCCAATGGACCAGTCACTGGATAAGTTTGGGCACAGAAATGTTGACATAGAGTGGTAAATAAATCGATCTTGGATATATCGAGTTTGAAGTTTCTATTTCTTTTAAATATACGAATTTAAAAGTTAAAAACCTTGAAATATATATATATGTGTGTGTGTGTGTGTGTGTGTGTGTGTGTGTGTGTGTGTGTGTGTGTGTGTATATACACACACACACACACGAGGTTTGATCAATAAGTATCCGGACTTGGCATAGATTGACTTTGAACTTTTCTATGCATGCGCACTAAGTTTTAACGCTGTGGCTCAATTCCGTCGTTTATAGCAGTGCTTGGAAGGAACGTGTGTAGCGTGTGATCGTCGCAATGACCATGACAGAGAAAGTTGAGTAGAGAATCCGTATCAGATGTTACCAAAAGCTTAGCGATACCTGCTCAGAGGCCTACGCAAAGTTTTCAAAAAGTTTTCATTGTTCTCGACACAAGGAGATTTTGTGCAACTGGAACTCGAGTGTCTTTTTGGTCAGCTGAAAGCAGTTTTAGCACCAACTTGACTGACACGCATCTCACACCCAAATCTTCAGTGATAATGGACTGAACTGAACCGTAACTAATCTGCACATCCTCTGATAACTTACGGATGGTGATTCGACGATTTCCCCTCACAGCTGCATGCACATCTGTGATGTTTTTCTCTGTTCTGCTGTTTTCGGGTCTCCCACAACGTTCGTCAATATTGACTTTTTTCGGCCATCTTGAAAAAATCTGAACCACTCACACATTCCTTTCTACAACTTACCGTCGGCGTCTGAGCAGGTATCGCCATGACGACTTTCTCTGTCATGGGCAATGCGACGATCACACGCTACACACGTTCTTTCCAAGCACCGCTTTGAACAGCGGAAGTGAGCTAGAACGTTAAAACTTACTGCGCATGCACAGCAGAGTTCAAGATCAATCTTTGTCCAGCGGCTTCAATCTGTGTTCTTTAGCTTCGTTACTATATTAAAGTTAGATAAGGCCGGTTTATGGGATTACCTTAGGTTTCACGTCCATAGCTTTATGGCGTATCATCAGATCCCAAAACCTATTGGCTTAAGGCCTCTCTAGTCTGTGTGTTTGTGTGTGTGTGGGTGTGTGTTTGCTTATTTGTATGGGTATATGTGTGTGTGACTGTGTGTGTGTATGTGTTTATATATGTATATGTGTATATATGTGCGCGCGCGTGTGTATCAGCACAGTGAAACGTGCAAATATACACCTACGTGTATGTATATGTGTGCGCGCGCGTGTATATATATATATATATATATATATAATGTCCTTTGTGTCGCACATACATAGAAACATTCATACATATACAGACACACAATTATGTGTGTGCATGTGTGTATGGACGCCCTTACATATGTGGTGAGCACCGAGTGTACGAAGTTATTTCCCGGTGAACCGTGTTTACGACCCAGATTCGATTTCTGGTTTTACCTGTTTCATTAAGTTTTCTACTACTCTTGGGAAACGCTTGAATGTAATACCTCCCATTTTCCCAAGCGCTACGATAACACACACGTATACACACACACACACAACAACAATGATGACGACGACAAAGACGAATAAAGGCATTAATGCCATATAAAATTAATTCCTTACTATATGGAATTAAATGTCATACAAGATAACAAATATTATATTAGATATAGTCTTGATTTATTCAAATTACGTCTCCACTTCTAGAGAAGGGTAAACAATTGCCTGGTGGGATTTAGAACCAACTGCAAGAAAGAAGGGGAGATAATCCGAAGAAACAAAAAATTCTCCAAAATCGATGTTACCATTAAAGAGACGGAATGGTATATCAATATTGGCTAATTCTTAAGGTGACAGCTGGCACGATCGCTAGCACGCCAGACAAAATGCATGGCAGCGTTCGTGTGTCTTTATGTTCTGAGTTCAAATTTCGCCAAAGCCGACCTTGCCTTTCATCCTATCGAGGTCATTAAAATAAGTACCAGTTGAGCGCTGGGATCGATGTAATCGACTTAATCTCCTCTACCCGAAATTGCTGGTCTTGCGTTACAATTTGAAACCAATATTGGAGAATTCTTAAGATGACGAGCTGGCAGAATCGTTAACACGCCGAGTAAAATGCTTAGCGTCATTCGTCTGTCTTTATGTTCTGAGTTCAAATTCAACTTTGCCTTTCATCCTTTGCAGGGTGGATAAAGTACCAGTTGAGCACTGGGGTCGATGTAATCGACTTAGTCCCTCCACCCCGAAATTGCTGGCCTTGTGCCAAAATTTGAAACCAATATTGGAGTATTCTTGAGATTATCTCCTCTTCTCATTTGCAGATTATCCAAAATACTACAAAGCTACTACTTTTCTATCTCTTGTGGAAGCAGAGATAATATCAATAAATCATGAATTTTCAAACATGTATATATGTTTTGTTTTTATATTTGGTTTGCAGGATTCTTGATGTGAACTTATGTGTTGAATCAGATCTTGTTGTACCTCGAGAGGATCGTTATGCCAATAATAAACACACGCACTGGTTTTATTTTACTTTTTTGCTATTCGTCACATCGTTAAATAGTTAGGCAATTAACGAATAACAAAGTGAAACAGAACTAATGGGATCATGACCCTCCCGAAATATATACTCTTCTTCGGTCATATTATTCAAATACATACCACTGGCAACTCAGACTTCTTCCGCTAAGCTTATTTTCATCTCTCTCTCTCTCTCTCTCTCTCTCTCTCTCTCTCTCTCTCTCTCTCTCTCTCTCTCTCTCTCTCTCTCTCTCTCTCTCTCTCCTTCATACACACACACACACGCATACAACTTGAGGTTGCAGGTCGAAATCGGACTTCAAAGTCCTTTCAAAAGTTGCTTTCGTCCTCCTTCACAGGCACTCTCTATAGTCTAAATGCTACAATCTTGAATTCTTTTTTCCATCGTTTAATTGTTTGATGCAATTATCTTAGAATACATTAGCATAATATTCTCATTTTAATTAGAGTAAATATATATAATTAAAAATTAGAGGTCATGCGCGGAAGCATTTTAAATGAGACCGTTATGTTGATAATCTAAAAAAAAATCTCTAGTTCAATCCCGGTATCTTCAGGGGGTTCTTTTTGGTTTCCGAAATTATTACTAACCGAAATTTCTATAGTTTGGTTTACTTAGAAAGTGAAACGGAAAGATCAAAAAACAAAAGATTTTTATAATATACACACATATCGTGCATAATCTTCATTATGTGTGCGTGCGTGCGTGCATGTGTGTGTGTTTAATTATCATCTGGGTGTCATAAAAAAATAAAAGCCTATACACGCACTGGATGATTATAAAGTTAAAATGCATTTTAGTTTCAAAATTTAATAGAATATATGGTTTAATTTTCTTTTTATTATGAACGCGTTTTCAAATTGCTGGCCATTCTCGACCAAACACTGTTGAGAACGCGAAGCATTGGAATTGCAAACATCAAGAAATATTTTGTTTGCTATTTTATGCGCATACTCGTTCGAAGGCTACCCTCAGTTCGTCGACTGTTTCCGGTTTTGTACTGTAAACTTTATCTTTTAAGTATCCCCATTAAAAAGATCCAATGATGTGAGTCCAGTAAATATCGAGAGTATTCTACTGAATTTCTTCGTCCCATCCACCTGTTTGGCAAAATCTCATGAAAGTGGGCCCTTACATTATTATTATAAGGAGTGTCCCATCTTGCTGTGAATAAAACTCTACATCATCAGAGTCCTTTTAAATGCTTGGCATGACAAATTGTTGCAGTAAGTTCAAGTAAATTGGACCAGTCACAGTACCATCAAAAAAGAATGGTCCAGTTAATCCTTTTGATAAGCTGCACCAAATTGTAACTCATAGTATACCAACATGATGTTCCTCCATTATAAGCAGATTCTCAAGTCCTCAGTAGGTACAAATGTGACAGTTAATTAGACCATTTAACTTAAATGTACCCTCATCATTCTGAACAAATTTTGTCGTAAAGTGTGCATCTTCTACACTTCTTTCCAAGTATCATTTGCACAAAACGCCATTTTTTGTCCAGATCATCTTCATCGAGAGAATGGACTATTTTTGGAATGCAACTCTTCAAATGACAGTGCTTCAACATGCAATGGATGCTAAGTTTTGAAATTCTTGTCTTATGGCTCGCTTGCCGTACAGATTTTCTTAAACACTATCAATACTTTTCTTGTACCTTTGTTACTTTGTAGGGCTCGTTGATGTCCACAGTCCACAGGGACTTCTGAGCAGTTCCATCTTTAGTTCGTGTTTGAAACACACCCATTAACTTCTCATTACTGAGAAGTAATGTTTGTCGCCACTTCAATATTATATATATATATATATATATATATATATATATATATATATATATATGAGTAAAAATAAATACAAAAAAAGGGTTTTGTATGATCGTGTATAGAGGAATATATTATTTTATTTAAAAGAGTTCCAACTCTGTCTGTTTTTTTATGTTTTTATATATGGAATATATAATATATAATATAAAAAAAGATGGATGGGACAAGGAAATGAAGTATTGAATGTCTTATTGAATATATGAAATATTGAGTGTTCAATATAAAGGATTCATGGCCGGTATGACAGACTGTAACAGATATATATACACATACATATGGCAATTTCTGTCTGCTGTCTGTTTGTTACCATCTTAGTGCCTAAACCAGCGAACCAATATTCACGAAACTTTGCATACATGTTACACTAACATCCAGTTAAATAATAGGCTAATTGGATTTCAATAAAACTCTATAAAGTGCTCCCCAGGGGCGTTGGGCTAATTATATGATAAAATGGGAAGGTTACCACCCCATTGCCACTGCTGTCTGAGGGAAAGAGTAACAGAGAGAGGGTGACTTATATCGGTGAAGGCGAGGACAGCAGTGGCAATGGGGTGGTAACGTTACTTAAGGAAGGGCGCAGTCATCATGCTTCTCAGAAACCGGGATCGGCCAAGATTGTGTAATGGTACACGGATGTAACTGAGCTACAGCCTCACATTATCGAAGCAAAAATCCTCAGTGGATGTGGTAAGGGAGATATTGTATTTATACCTAGAATATCAATTCCAACAAATCTTCCCTTTCGTTTCAAATGATTGCAGTTCCCAGTGAGAGCAAGAAATTCTTGCTACAATAGTGACAACATTGAATTCTTCCATCCTCTTGCTCCGTTAAAATATTTAAGAAAAATCATATTAATATATGATTTTATCTTGTCTGTTGAAAATCCATATTTGCGCTGTATTTAAATTAATGCAATGGTTGTGTTGTTCAATTAAATGGAGTCGCTTGAAACGGTCGTACTGCATTACTACTTGAAATCCTGCTACTTATTTTGATTTTATTTACCTTATTTCGAATTGTGTGGATAATACTGAACTGAAATGGTGCTTCAACTTAAGTACCTAATTCAAATGAATCTTAATTACTTATATATATACACATACACCCATTCACTACAGACGCACATACACTTATTAAATCATAGTGGCGACTACTAATTGAGTAATTGTGCCCTATCAGTGATTAAATATCTTTCTTAAAATCTCCTTTAAAGCCACCATCCAATTTATATTATTCCAGTAAAGAACCGAGAATGTATTTTCACTACCTTAGCAATACAGTTATACTTCTCCATGATAAATTGACTCCCTTTCTTCTTTTTTATATGTCCGTTTTTAATAGATTTATATACCAACCACTCAGGTTATCATTAACTGCAATATTTTGTGTAATTTTTGTTCGGTAGCGGCTATTGAAGTGAAGTCACCGAATCGTGTAGATGTCACGCGAGCTATTTTGTGGTTGATATTCTATATTTTCTTTATGCAATGTCTCTGAAACCCATTCTTCATGTTTCTTTAATGTATGTAAGCGTTAAGTCGTAACACCGACTATTCGTCTAGTAGTCGTGCACTTTCAGTGATTAGACACCTCGCTTAGATAAATTAGAGCTGTAAAGGGTTGATATGCGTCTATTAGCTGTTGTTGTTGCTGTTATTGCTGCTGCTGATGCTGATGCTGCTACTACTACTGCTGCTGTTGATGTTGTTGATGATGATGATGATGATGATGTTTAACCCGAGCTCAGCTCTAGTTGATCAAGTCTATGATCAGGGACGTTCCCGCCATGCCCATGCTATCTTATTTTGTTTTAAGCACAATATATATTACTGGCACTCCTTCGGTTACGACGACGAGGGTTCCAGTTGATCCGATCAGCGGAACAACCTGCTCGTGAAATTAACGTGCAAGTGGCTGAGCACTCCACAGACACGTGTACCCCTAACGTAGTTCTCAAGGAAATTCAGCGTGACACAGAATGTGGCAATACTGGCCCTTTGAAACACAGGCACTACTCATTTTTGCCAGTTGAGCGGACTGGAGCAGCGTGAAATAAAGTGTCTTGCTCAAGGACACAACGCACCGCCAGGAATTGAATTTACGGCTTTAAGACCGTGAGCCGGGTGCCCTAACCACTTAACCACGCGCCTTTACAGTATATATGGAAGGACTACATTACCTAATGCATCCTTCTTTTCTATTTTACGATATTAGTGTATGACTTAAGGAATTGACACAGCTAGAATGTGTGTCGCCCCAGTCTGCCAACCTTTAAACAGGATTATACGGCAGACTCAAAGATTATACTGCAGACTCCTTTCGACCTCTGCGTGCTACAATATGAGAAAAATTTGACAGCTACTTCAGCCAGACAAAGCAACAACGTACAAGCTCCTTCGTTTCCCTTTAATGTGTCTCGCTTCCCTACCACTCTAACCCACTCTCATACCTCTCACTTTTTCACGACAGTACATTCATCAGCGTCTCCACTGGGCCCATTAACCCTCTGTCCACCCCACCCCCTAATCTCCCTGTTAGCTGCCACGTTTCATGGATTCCAGTTTAGCAGGAACCTCCCTGTGCAACTGAACTATGTATTCCCAGGCAACCATTATAATGTGCCTATACCGTTTTAGTATACCATTTTTAAGACACTAACGGTTGTCTTGTACCGACAAAGAAAAATTACTTAGAAACCATTGGTCTACAGGTATCACTATGTCTATAAAAGGAGCATTAAACTCCCTTGCTCAAAGTATACGGACACAGATCATGTTTCGGTAGCCAGCTGGAAAAGATGTTTTCCTGGGGATAAAAAGTAGTAACATCGTCCTGCGTAGGACTGTCACGTTGCGTTGGAAAATAGACTTTACTGTAAGTAACTGTTACCACATACTTCTCGCTCGGAGATTTAAAACTAGAATATTCTCTCATTTTTTGAAAATGGCAATTTTTCTGAAACATATGAACATATGCGTGTATGTGTATACATATGCGTGTGTGTGTGTATGCATGTGTGTATGTATGCACAGATAGATAGATAGATAGATAGATAGATAGATAGATAGATAGATAGATAGATAGATAGATAGATGGATCGATCGATCGACCTCAAAGGCATTCCAGACGTAACTATTTTCTCCCCTTTCACACAGAACACCAGGGACTACATTATCCAATATTCCTATGACAGTAAGGTGCGATTTGAGAGAAGTATGACTGCTATCTCTAGCAGGTCGAATGACCAAGTAAAGATCTCCCTCGTGGTATGTCTATCTGTGTGTGCGTTTGTGCGCGTGTGTGTGTGTGCTTCGCGCATAGTGCATGTATATAAGCAATCAATTTAAAGGTATACTGAAAAGCAAAAGCGCAAACACACATCATTCTTGAGAGGCGAAGAACTTTCTACAATGTCCTGGCATATATTAAATTAAGGAGGTAAATGCAGTATTAGGGGCCTGAAACATAGACAGGTGCATTGGTTAACAGTCAAATGGAAAGGGCGTGCAGCAGGTAAATTTAGCAAGTGAGCTGAAATAGCCGCAGAGAGGGCACGTGACGTCAATAAGAGACAGGTGTTACTTTTGCAGTTGATGTTGATGTCGTTGTTGGCATAGGTGTTGTTATTGTTGTTGGTGGTGTTGTGTGGGTGTGTGTCTGTCTGGTGTGTGTGTGTGTGTGTGTGTGTGTGTGTGTGTGTGTGTGTGTGTGTGTGTGTGTGTGTGTGTGTGTGCGCGTAAGTGTATGCGCTGTAGTTATTTCCCTTTAAAAGAACGTTTTGAAAATGAAACCTCTCACACAGGCGCTTCAAGAATCTAGGAGTATTACCATTTTACTCTAATCCAAGAACAAGAGGCGAAAAGGATGTAAACTGTCAGAAAAATTCAAATTTTATATATTAAAAAAAAAAATTAACATTTCTCCTAACAGGTGCAAGGGGGAAAACTCAAACACTTTAATATATATTCAACAAATTATAGATTTAAAGTGTTTACAATTAGTTGTATAACTCTCGTAAATGATGATAATCCATCTTGATAGCATTCCTATTAAACCTAATAACTGATCTACACAGTTAAGCGGGCTATGAACATGTAAAATTAACTGAGATACTCCGAGAAGTCATTAAATTTTTTGCAGTTGAATTCAACTCCCGGTCCAGAAGTTATTGCTGCTGTAATTTGAGTAAGAAATTCACTGGGTCAATCGGCTGTTGTCGTTCCTCAACTTCAAGATAGATATGAACTCAAAACTACTGATGAACAAGAATCTTCTCAATACTACATAGCTGTTACTTACAACAATCGACAAAGTCTGTCACCCAACGGCTTTACTAAAAAGACTGCGGTTTTTAATCATTTCTAACTTGGTTAGATGGGCTATTGACCCTTGTGGTTATTTTGTTAGACTGAATTTGGTTGTGTGATGCTTCCCATATAAGACAAGTCCATTTCAGATTTTCGATGAGACCATTTATTTAGACATCAACATTACAGTGACCACAAAAGTTACTCGCTGGAGGCTATATCACTGATGATCATTTGAGAATTATATGTGTATGTTGTGTTTGGCCAAGAATTGACTAGTTACATATTCGTGTGGTGAGAGACAGGAGATTCCTCTTTCATAATTCTCTATAACCTGAGGTCAAGCAGCGACCAAAACTCCTGTCCTCTCAGGAAACCCTAAAACATTTGCCCTGTTTGTCCTGTGCTTCTATATTTATAGCCATATTTTGGGAGAAATTTCAAGTGACTTCAAATCGTACGATCGCAGCTGAAATATTATTGGCTGATAATTAACCCAACATCGCCTAATATGCTACGACCTATCACTCGTTACTGAGCTAATGTGGTTTCAGTTCTAAACCCCTCGACAGTACTTTCCCTCCAGTGAAGTTGTCGGAGAACAGGTGAACGAGGATAAAATGGTAACAAAATTATTACAATGCGAATGAACAATGTGTAATGTATGCATTATAATAAATAAAACTAGCAAAAAAAAAAGCCATCAAAAAATTAATTACGTACAGAAATGGCATGTAAGCCTTGAATGAGACGTCATGCGAAAAGTTACCTGCAGAAATGTACAGGGCCACAATACTGTCAATATTAATAAAATATGCAGAAAACTGTATACGAAAAATAACAGACACAAGATAGAGAACATTCTAAATTTTAAAACTCCAACTCATAATACTGCAAACAAGGCAAGTTTTGAAATGCAAAATACGAAAGCAAAAAGGCATGTAACAAGGTGAAAGCAAATAAATCATTCCCCGTGTTCAGACTTCTAATATGCAAAATTGTGCTGAAACGCGAAACATGCAAATAGAGAAAACAGTTCTCAGAGATAACAGTTTTGAGAACAGTGCAGTGTTTGTGCTCTGTCTGTATATGTTGAGGGAAACTGTGAGCGATGTTGGATGCATTAAACCATCTAAATTTATTTTATATTCAACGTGACCATTGCGAGGTCTTATAGAGGAAAGTAGCTGGCTTGAAGCAAGGCGCAGAAAAGAATGGTTTGTATTCTTTATATGTGAAAATACTAAGAGAACAGGGCAAATGTGTATGCACGTGGTTTACATTTAAAAACAAAGTTCAGCAAAAATGTATGCTAACAAGAAGAGTACAGCTAAATTTAGTAACGTGAAAAAACTGCAAACATTTACACAAGAATATAAAGCGAAAAACCATTGCAAGAGAACAGTTGGTAATGTAAATTCATAGATGGTGCATAATCTTTCATGCAATGTAATAAGTATGCGTGTATGAAATTGACTGCAGGCGAAGTCTGCAGGAAAATTCGTTTACTTTGGACGTGATACTTGCAAGGATATTAACATGTTTACGAACGAGTAACATATGCAGAGAGGGAGGATTTTTTTTCATTTTTTAAAAATAAAATTGAAATGAAGAGTAAACATAAAAACAAGTACAGAAAAAGTTCTTGAGAGTCTCTTCTGTGAAATCATGTGTGCAAAACAGTTTTGTTGCAATTCGTTGTTGTACCGCCGATCCAATTCGTTGTTGTGTTGTCTGGTCGATGTTAGTTGCTATTTCTAACAGACTAATTGTCATTCGTGGCTGTCGACCGGTAACGAAATATTATGTTCATGTTGGCGTTGAAGTTCAATTGTTAGTGGTTGAATTAACTTGTTATTGTATTGGTGTCGACGTCAGAGGTACCAATGTATGGAAGGTCGTGCTCTGTGCTTTGTAAAAGCTATATCGAATTGTAAATTGCATTATTTGTATTTTTGTCGGACGTTTTCGTTTTGAAGTTTGTTGAGCGACTCTTTCGCTGTTGAATTCAGTAGTTTGTATTGGAGGTGTCAGCGTCGATATCTCATTTGTTGTTTTGGTTGCCATTTCTAACGACGAAGTGGTCATTGATTTGCTGTCTTCAAAGACGTTGGCTATCAACGTGGCTGGCCTTGACTGACATTTCTTGCGTCGGAGGTCTCCATTGTAGCTTGATTAATCGTTGGGTGTCGGCAATGTAACTAGTTTGGACGTCGACGTCAGGATTACCAAATTGGTAAGCTGTAATTAAACATGGCGGGGGCACCATTTTATCTTGAAGTTCCATGTTAGAATTATTTGCTTGTTTGATGTCGAGGTCACTAGCAAAACTTTTATAAATCAGAGTTAAATGATTGTTAGGGCTGAATTTGGCTGCGTGTTGCTTTCCATATAAATCCAAGTCCATTTCAGATTTTCGACGAGACCATTTATTTAGACATGAACATTACATTGATCACTAAAGTTACTTGCCGGAGACTGTATCACTGATCATCAGTAGAAAGTCATACATGAATGCTGAGTTTGACCAAGAATTGGCTAGTTTCATATTTGTGTGATGAGAGGCGGGAGATACGACATTCATTGTAGACAGATGATTCTTTTTAACCTGAGGTTGAGCAGCGACTAAGAATTCTGTCCTCTCAGGAACTCCTGAAACCCATGCCCTGATTTCCTGCGCTTCTATATTTATGACATATTACGGCATGAAAATCATAGAAAATTCCACTTCAAACCGTACGATCGAATGATTGCAGATGAAATATCATAAGCTGACAATTAGGCTGATAGTACCTGATATGCTGTGGCCTATATTCCTCGTTACTGGGCTAACGCAATTTCAATTCTGAACCTCGCTACTTAAACAAAAGTGTCATTTCGCATGTTCAACATTGAAAGTGAAGGAATTTATGTAATGTCTGGTTTATAATTTTCAAAACTAAATGCAGTATTGGTGGTCTGAAGCACAGACAAATGCATTGATTAACTGTCGGATTGAGAACATGTTCTGCTCACAAATTTGACATGTAGTGCATGCTAAAATAACTGCAGAGAGGATACACGCAATGGTGGTAGGTCATACGGAAGAAAGATAAGGGGCTTATACTACGAACAGTATAACAGCTTTAACAATACGAGCGCCGAAGCTCTTAAATTATCAAGAGCCCTATTGACTTTGCTCTCGCTCTCTCTCTCACTCACTCCCTCTGTTGTCTCTCTCTCTCACTCACTCCCTCTCTCTCTCTCCCTCCCTCTCTCTCTTTCTCTCTCGCTCTCTCTCTCTCTCTCTCTTGCTTTTTCTCATAAAATTCGCAAATCTTAAGAAAAAGCAACGATTTAAATAAGTATATTAATATTTCTTTTCTTTAAGAACAGAGAATGAATACCCTGAGGAATATTTGATGACGTAGAATTATGGATATTAACTAATATTAGACCAATGATTCTCAACTTTTTGTAGCTCAGTGTTCCTTTTCACAAAATGACATTTTACAAACGCTTGTTCTCATATTTTGCAAAAAAAAAAAAAAAAGCAAAAATTAATTTTGCGCTGTAATTTATAACCCATATTCTCTTTTAGCGCCCCATCCAATATGTACCACTTTTTTTCATATTTACGCGGACTACTATCACTTATGTTAAATTTGAGTGAAAATTATTTAAGGCAAATACGAAATTACATCAAATTTTAGTGCACTACCAACCATGTTTCTGTTGTTTAATTTTGATTCCGACATAGATGGTTTTTTTTTCATATTTTGATCCCGACAATGATGGATTTTTTAGCTTTTTCTTTTTCTTTTTTTTTTTGAAAATTTATTTAAGATAGTGTACCTGATTTAGATATTTTATTTCTTAAAAAATCATAACCCATCAAATATTCAATGTTCCCATAGCAAATCCTCAACATTTGCCGCTTTCTAGCAAGTTCACAACTCTCCAAGGGGACAGATACTACTGTACGGGTTAAGAATCACTGTTAGATCTTTTCGGATATCTGATGTGATTTCCAATTCAATATTGTACCAATAATATATTGTGTCAAACTAAAGTGGCGTGCTGGAAGAATTGTTGGCATGACAGGCAAAATACCATAACGGTATTTCGTCCGTCTTTACATTCTGAGTTTAAATGCCGCTGGGGACGACTTTGCCTTTCATCTTTCGGGATCGGTAAAATAAGTACCACTTGAACCCTGGGGGTCGATGTAATCGATTTACCCCTATCCCGAAATTGCTGGTCTTGTGCCAAAGTTTGAAACTAATATATTGAGTCAAACTCAAACTGTGCACATTAATTTTGCAGGAAAAAAGCCAGGTCGTATATGACAGGGGTTCAGTTGGTGGAACGGTCCAGAACTTGGAAAGACGAGAAGGGACTCATGACTATCTGCCAGGACTGTCGCTTGTAAAATGATTTTCACAACCTTCTTGAATTTTGAGAGGTTTCGTCTCAGTAAATTTATTCCCAAGGCTTTTTTCCTTCTCCGTCCACCTCTGAGGTGTAAGGTCGATGCAGTTGATGTCGGTAAGATGAGGTTTCCATAGAACTGTATTTCCTGGATGAGAGAGAAGGAAAGTGTGAAATACGGGTTTTGAAGGCTGACTGACGAAAGGAAATGAAATAAGGGTATCAGGTGGGTGGGTAGGCTGATGAGGTGATAGTGTGCAAATTCAGTGAAAGTATTTTCCAATCAACTAAATAATATCTGGTTGAACGAGGCGTTCACACACACACACACAATGAAATGATGTTTAGATGAATGAGAAGACGAAATTCTAAGTCTCTATTGTTTGTAAGATAATATCAGACATCACGGTACAATAGAGAACTACAAGAAATGAAAAAGCGATGTAGTATTGGACTGGTTCCGTAATTATGACAATGAAAGAGAAAGAGAAAGTGAGACAAGGAAGTAAGGGCGGGGAGAGAGAGAGAATGCAAAGGCCATCTACTTTAGTGTAGTTTTTAAGTTGATAACAACTCCAGGTCAGTTGTGTCGCAAAAACTCAAATCAAACAGCTAACAGTCGAATAGTGATTGACGTGAACGTTTTGCTACATTCTCCCTCCTTTCTGCTTTGATGAAAGCTTGGGTTTATTTGCAATCAACAACCTTGATTGGTTAATTTGATGCTGACGTCATTAAATGAGTTTGAGGAAAAATAGTATTCAGTTTTCTGCTAACATCACTCAGTGATTTTGATGTGTAGTTGTTGGGCGTCATTGAGTAGTGCGTTTTGCTAATGTCATTAATTTTATGTGTCCCAGTTGTTTATCAAAAATGTTCTGACTCGAAGTAAAAGAAAGAAAAAAAGACCTTGTTCCAAAGAGAGGTAGAGATCTGCTACATTACTACCATTGCAGACAGCCGGATATGTAACAATGAGCGTAATCAGGATACATGTATATTATTGTGTTACTGGTGTTGACAGGTTCTACAGAGAAATGGTGTATAAACAGCAAACGATAAGAAATATTGTTGTATTTCGGGACGGTCATTTTTTTTTTTTTTTTGCCAAATAAACACACGCACTATATATTCGTTCTTCATTACTGTTCTTATTCACGAACTGTAATAAACGATTGAAAAACGAATATATAGAGCGTGTGTTTCTTTGTAAAAAAAAAAAATTAATTAAATAACCATCCCGAAATACAGCAATATCCGAAACGGATCTATTGCATCTCGATCGCAGATTTTTTTTTTGATTTTGGAAAGACTTCCGCCCGTCCCCCATCCCATTTTCTCCCAAATTTGTTTATTTCTTAATTTTTTTTTGGGGGGGGGGGGCAAAAACTCCCGTTTTCGGATACGGAGGTTCTGGAAAATTGCCAAAAATCAGCATTGTTAATTTTCTTCCCCTCCCTCCCAAATTCTTCAATTTGTACTTTTTTTCCTAACACTAACCCTAACCCTAAAACCCTAACCGTAACTACAGAAATGTTTTGAAATTTTTGTCCGAATCATAATGTCCGTATTTTTCCGCATATTTTGAAAAAAAATTCTGAAAAAAGTAAAAAATGAAGGAAATGGAGGTCGGGGTGGTAATTTAAAAATGCGGATTTCCGGCAATTCTTTTGCAGATTCGTATTCCTCGTAGCCGAAGAGGGGGGGGGGGGTGTTAAAAAAAAAACTATTTTTTAAAAAGGGGGATTTGATGGGGGGACGAGCGGAAGTATTACCGAACGTTTTTGACAAAATTTCGTATTTTAGAAGTTATTTCGTGTTAAAGTTGTCGTATTTGGGTAATTTCAACCAATCAACGACGTGTATTCGACTCTTTCCCTCCCTTCTACACTATCAACTACCAACCAGCGAGCGAGCTTGTCACTGCCACTACATTTACCGTATTTTCCAGTGTATAAGCCGCTATTTGTTTTGTTTTACCTTCATGTTTTGATAATGTTATTTTTTTATCTAATGAAGACTTTATATTGAAAAAATGTGTTTGTCGTTGATTATAGTAAGATAAAATCATGACATTAACAATACATCTTATAGTTGTAACATAAGGCATTTTGAAAATACATATACGTCAACAACAAAAAAGCTAACTGCGGACTCGTTGCTCTATAGGTCTTTAAAACACCGGCGCATTTTACGTATGGATAAAATACCGATGTCGGGCAACGAATAAATATATGTAAATAATATTTCTTCCTTCTTGGTGTTGATTTTTAGAACAGAGTGGTGACATTTAGTAGAAATGACCCGGAAGTTGTTCCTCTTCGATTACTATCGTAAACAGCAGTAGCTTTCTTCAACTGAATACACGTCGTTGATTGGTTGATATTACCCAAATACAACTTTAACACGAAATAACTTCTAAAATACGAAATTTTGTCAAAAACGTTCAGAGTAAACCATGTTCTACGTGAGAAATTCTGTTTAGTTTTTTAAAATTAATTAAAATTAAAAATTTAAAAATCTGTGATTGAGATGGAATAGATCCTCTGTTTCAACTCACGGTTTCACATCAGGAATTTTGCAACACAAATTCATAAACGTAAGGGTTAGAGAATACTAATGTAATTTTAGTGTACACAAGAAAAAGTGGACATCGAAAGGTAGATGTGAACTTAAGTACCAGGTGGGACAATCTGGACTACTGCATACCTAAATGTGCAATGGGTGCGTGTGTGTGTGCGCGCGCGGCGTGTCTGTGTGTGCGCGTGTCCGCGCGCGACCGCGTAAGTAATGGTAGCAATCCGACTGCATTTACATATAAGTACATATTCAAATGATTCCGAATATGAGGCAGTATATATTCAACTGAGTCTTGATATAATCAGCTAAGTCAAGCAACTTTCATTAAATGGCGCAGAGGAGAAAAACTGCGAATCAATGGTATAATAAGAAGACTTATGGCATTATATATGAGTAGTTTCGTAGCCTTTAAGGAAGTGCTGAGATCGTATGTGCCTGGTATTGTGATCGTGGATATTTGTTGTAGGTAAAACAAATACAACATGATAAAAGTGGTATAGGCAACGCAAATTGAAACAGATTCGCAAGCCTACAAAATATTCGTTGGGAATTAACGAAAGTTATCTCTCCTGATCGAACAATCTAGAATATTTCAGAAAATTCCAGGTGAACATAATTAATTCCTCCTTTGCCAATTTACTACGCATAACATCAAAATAACAGTCAGAAGGTCGCTAGTAACACATCGCCTATTTAAGCGTGCATTACCGCTTAAATCGGTCTAACTGCTTCTTCGAGACACGACAGATCCACTGGGACCACGAGAAAGCCAGGAATATGAATTCGACATTTGATTGGTATTCTACGTCTAGTACCTGGAGAAAGTAAATCTCGTAGCTTGATTTATTCCTATTCACTCAAAGTTATCATGGAACATGGCAAGTTGTTCAAAACCTTTCTTCTTCCCAGAAATCTTTATTGAACATTGTATACTCACTGTACGCGTTCGTTTGTCACGCGTCTGAATAAAGTCTTGAACTTGAAGTTATTCGCACAGGACGAGTGTTGTTGTTCTTTATTGCACAGAAGTATTTCATGGTTATCGGATTAATGATTCAGTCCAATTATTAAAGTGTTGGCGCTTTAATTAGCGACCTCCCACGCTAAAGTGGTATAGATGAAGGATGATAAGCGGTTGAAGAAACAGTGCAGAAAGCGTAGTCTATGTTCATTATCGAACTATCAGAAGAAAATGGCAGACGATGTTAACAGTCTGCCTAAGATAAGTTGTGTAGCGAGTTTGATAGCAGATGGATATTGAAGAAGTGCAACGCCGACAGAAACGATGTTGAGAATTGAAGTTTAGGGCTGACACAAATCTGAAAATAATCACTGAACGCACAGGTACAGGCATGCATGTGTGGTAATGAATATATAAACGCATGTATGTTGCTATGTTGTTTGAGTCAATAAGAACAGTGCAGTAAAAGTTGAATGCCTGAAGAAGACTGTAGGCGCATTACCCATGTAAAGGAACGACCGTGCGAACCAAAGGAGATGGCGACGAGCCGGAGAAAGCTCCTTTGAACGCGTCGCACGGTCGCCACAAAACATGTAATGTAACATATGAAGGCTCGCAATGTGATGATACGAGCAAGTGCCAGCAAGGAGAAAGAGAGAGTGAGTGACAGAGACAACCGTTCGTTGTATAAAGAGAGTAAGTTTATTAGCATAGTGAACAGTGTGTCTGTGTGCGCGTGCATGCGGCAATATAAGCAATACAATGTGTATGACAGGCCTTCGTGAACAAGAGTATGTATACAATATGTGTGTATGTGAAAGAGAAATACAGAACATGGAATAAGAGTCTGTGAGAGACTATAAGCGTCCTGAACAAAGATGGAGAAATACCAGTCATAGAAGAGTAACACAGGTAGAATGTCTGTACAAGAAGTCGTGGCCAAGGAGCAGAGCTGTGGTGTCACATGCTGTGTGTGAAGTTGAGCGTCGATGCTGCGACCGGTTACTTGGTACAGAAGATTCTCGCAGGTTGTTCTAGCTGTTAACTTCGTGGTGGAAACAATTCACTCAAACAGTGTCGAGATGAAACCGCTGTTGTTGTTGTTGGTGCGTATACTCTGGCGATGGTGCTGGTGCTGGCGACGACATTGTTGTAGACAGTAGATCGGTAGTGTTGGCGTCGTCGCTGGAAACTGGCTGGAGCTGTGTTTTGTGTGTGATCTACGACCAGACCTGAAAAGGTCTGTGGTCGCGACAAACTGGCGTAGTTGGAGCAGGCTTATTTATAGATGAAATAGGGCTCACCGGAAACGCAGAAAAACTCTTTCTCACGTGACCTTATCTGAAGGCCACGATTGGACAGTATGCACCCTGGCGCGAAACAGAACTGTTGACAAATGCCGCGCAAACAAGAACCAATCAGGGTGGCGGACACAAAGATCCAAGCGGCCGAAAGCTAGTTGTTAGCCGCTTCGTTATCATTTGTAAAGGAATGCCCGAGAGAGAGGTTTCACTACACCCACTAGACAGCGAATAAACAAGCTGGCTATACAGAGATAGAGGGCGTTACACAACATTAAGGTTCAGACATGTGACCTCATCCCTTCCTCTTTCTGCACTGGGACCTCAAACTGTAAAGATGTGGTTGGTCTAGCCTCTCTCAACACCCACCAGCTAACAGATAGGAGCATAGCATAGAATACCATGGCCTTTACACACCAACCATTCTATTTATCATCGCATTGTGTATATACGTGTGGCCACAATAAACGTGTTTAAGTTGCAACCTCGCT
Organism: Octopus bimaculoides; assembly: GCF_046866305.1. Classification (NCBI taxonomy): domain Eukaryota; kingdom Metazoa; phylum Mollusca; class Cephalopoda; order Octopoda; family Octopodidae; genus Octopus; species Octopus bimaculoides. Next base: position 39,453,880 of record NC_142931.1, on the reverse strand, counting down.
TGTATATGTTTTTCATCCGAGTTTACTACCAGCGAAATTACAGCCTTCTGAGAGTCACCTGCACCATCTAAAAGAGTGACTCCCGACGTGAACCCAGCGTGGGAGATGAACATATTCATCTAAAATGGTGAACAACGGGCGAATACAAACCAGTGAATATGTATTCCCTTTTCTCTTTCGCAACTTCGGCCACGCAACCAAATGACCTCTCGTCACATAGGAACACTACTACTGATGTCTCTCGTCGCCATATTGTCTTCTTCATCAGGAAAATCAGGAAAATTTTGGCGCCATTTTTAAGCGGGAAACTGCAAATCGTTTTATCGGATTGTAACCGAAAATACAATTTGGTCATTTGAAGACAGAGCGTCCGAGTTTTCTTCTTGCTTATAAAAAAATGAAAAAAATTATCCGGAATTTTCTCCAGAATTCACATGGACAGAAAATTTTTCTACGTGCCAGGTATGTGTTTCTTACTCTCAACCACCCGGATTATCTACGCGTTGGCCATAATTTGTTCCTTATCAACTAGCAAAGATTTCTTCTATTTTCATCCTCTGCTCCTGGAAAAAAAATGTTTTCCTAGTTCGCTGCTCATCGTGTCTTCTTTCAACTAGGGTATTTTGACTGCCATTTCTAACGGCGTTTTCTTCAACCTATTATTGTCCAAGATGAGTCCTTGTCCTTTGCCTCAATTCCTTTCTTTGTCCTCCTCTCGAGCTTGTTCTTCTTCTGCTCCGGACGACATGGAAACCTCTGAAATCTTGCGGGCTATCGCAGAACTGACCCGTCAAGTCGCACGCTTGTACAAGGACCGTTCGTCTTCAAGGGATCATTCCGCAGGAAGACCAGGCGCCGCTCCCTCAGTCTGCTGGTACTACAGTAAGTTCAAGGACCAAGCCGAGAAATGTACACAGCCCTGCTCCTACTCTTATCAGGGAAATTAGGCAGGGAAAGAATGGGCACGGCAGTCGTCTCCCCTATCAATTCACCCTATCGTGCGTTCTTTATCAGAGATGCCAATTCTTCAAAGTCCTTTATGGTGGATACGGATGCCAGTTTAAGTATTTGGCCTCGATGGTTTACCTCCATCAACCCTGCTCTTTCGGATATCTCTCTTTCCGCGGTGAATCACTCCGCTATCAAGACCTATGGTCAAATATCCCTCACTCTGGATCTGTCACTCTGTAAGGATTTCAAGTGGATCTTTCTCATTGCAGACCTGCCACATCCTATTCTTGGTGCTAATTTCTTACATCACTATTCTCTCATCGGGGACGTTAGGGGACGCTGACTCATTGATGACACCACTTCACTCGACATTCCCGGAAAGGATTCTTCTGTTCCCATTGTGAGCCCTTCTTTCTTCGTTTCCACAGTTGACTGGTTTGTCATTTCATCCGTCGGATCCAGCCCATTCCACGAGACATTTCATCACGACCAAGGGACCTCCAGTCTTTTCCCGACCACACCATTTGTCTCTAGAGAAATTCCGGATCGCCCGGGCTGAATTTGAGCACATGCTCCAGTTGGGCCTCATTCGTCCCTCCACGAGCCCATGGGCAGCACCCCACACATGGCCAGGAAGAATGACGCTGATTTCCGACCGGGGGGAAATTTTAGATGTCTTAACACCGTCATTATTGCAGATCGCTTTCCCTCCCTAATGTCCAGGATATTTCGTCTGCCCTGCACGGCTGTAAGATTTTTTCTAAAATCGATTTGGTACGCGCGTACCTTCAAATCCCCGTCAACCCCGACGACATACCAAAGACAGCTGTCACCACACCTTTTGGAGCGTTTGAATTCTTGTCCATGCCGTTTGGACTTCGTAATGCGGCCGGCGCGTTCCAAAGGTTCGTTGATGAGGTCGTTCGTGGGTTGGATTTTGTCTTCACGTACGTCGATGACTTTTTAATCGCCAGGGGTACTCCAGACCAGCACCTCCGACACTTTACTCAGCTGTTCAAGCGCCTACGTTCCTATGATGTGAAGATCAACCCGGCTAAGTGTGTCTTCGGTTCTACGAGTTTGGAATTCTTGGGACATCTCATTGACGCCGATGGTATTCGTCCGTTTCCCTCTAAAGTGGAAGCCATCAAACGCTTGTCTCCTCCTGTTTCCTTAAAACAGCTCAGAAATTTTATTGGTTTAATTAATTATTATCGTCGCTTCATTCCTAAATGTGCGGAGAAGTTGCTTCCCTTGACCCAGCATCTGCAAGATCAACGGACGAAAGACGCACAGATAACGCTGTCTCCAACAGCCATCCAAACTTTTGAATCTGTCAAATCTGACCTTGTTCAGGCATCCTTCCTCGCCCATCCTGCTCCGGATGCAAGATTATCACTGTCGACGCGTCGTCATCTGCTATATGGGGCAGTTTTAGAGCAATCCGTAAATAGCCAATGCCAACCATTAACATTTTTCTCACGACAGTTGAAAAATGCTGAAATGAGATATAGTATATTTGATAAAGAGCTCTTAGCAATTTACCTGGCGGTGAAGCATTTCTCTTATCTTCTTGAAGGTAGAGACTTCGCGAGTTTCACCGACCACAAACCGCTAACGTTCACTCTCTTTGCAAAAACGGACCGGTACTCGCCCAGAGAAACGAGGCATTTGGACTACATATCACAGTTTACTAGTGACATTCAACATATCGCTGGCACTGACAACATCCCCGCCGACGCCTTATCTCGCCTGCTTATTGGTGCATTGTCGTCTCCTGCCGGTCAGTCGCGGATTTACTTATATATTGACTTGCATCGACAGTTTCTCCAGATGGCCAGAAGCCATCCCCCTCGTGAACATTTCCGTGGAAACAGTCACCAGAGCACTCGTCTCTGGGTGGATATCTTGCTTCGGAGTACCCTCTAGAATTACTACCGATCGTGTCTGTTCCGTGAGCTTTCGAGATTGCTCGGAGTTCATCACATCCACACCACCAGTTACCATCCCACCGCGAATGGAATGGTGGAAAGATTCCACCGACAGCCTAAAGCCGCTGTTCGCACGGCTCCTGACCCTCATCGTTGGTCCGAGTTTCTCCCCATTGTTCTGCTAGGGTGCCGCTCAGCTGTCATGGAGGACTTAGGCTACACCTCTGCTGAGCTCCTGTATGGCACCACCTTAGCATTTCTTGGACAAATATTGGCGCGCGTCGACTTACCGAATGCGGACCCCACATCTTACGTCACGCGACTCAGGTCATTCTTTGCTGACCTGCTACCGATGCTTCCTCGTAACCAGTCTATTTCCTCTGCAGTACCTCTAGATATTTCTACCTGGACTCACGTCTTTGTAAGAAATGACGCTGTCAAGGGACCGCTCACACCTCCCTACACTGGACCCTATCGCGTTCTGTGGACATTCACAGAAAAAAAAGAGACTGTCTCTATCGACAGAGTTTAAAAAAACCCTTTTCCGAAACATTTTTGTCACTTATTTTGTCGACCCTGCAAAGGATAAAAGGCAAAGTCGACCTCAGCGGAATTTGAACTCAGAACGTAAAGACGGACGAAATGCTTCTAAGCATTTTGCCCGGCGCGCTAACGATTTTACCAGCTCGCCGCCTTAATACTGGTTTCAAATTTGGCACTAGGCCATCAATTTCATGGACAGGGGTAAGTTGATTACATCGACCCGAGTGATCAGCTAATACTTATTTTATTGACCCCGAAAAAGATGAAAGGCAAAGTCGGCGCGATGAAATTTGAACTCAAAACGTAAAGACGGACGAAATGCCGCTAAGCATTTTGCCCGGCGTGCTTAACGATTCTTATTTCTTTATTGCCCACAAGGGGCTAAACATAGAGGGGACAAACAGGGACAGACAAAGGGATTAAGTCGATTGCATCGACCCCAGTGCGTAACTGGTACTTAATTTATCGACCCCGAAAGGATGAAAGGCTAAGTCGACCTCGGCGGAATTTGAACTCAGAACGTAGCGGCAGACGAAATACCGATTTCTTTATTACCCATAAAGGGCTATACAAAGAATTTTTTTTAAGACATCACAAAACATAAAGACAGTACAAAACGCAACAAACATAAAATCGGGGAACTAAAAATTACAAAAAGCGAATGATAATAGTAGAAGAAAAATTAAAATAAAATGATAGTATGCAAGAATGAAAAAATGAAGCGCAATGTCCACTCGTACCCCAAAGTCGGGTGGTTACATTTATCCAGTTTTTCACTTTTACGTTCAACATCATGTAAACATTTTAACGGTTTTGCAACCCCCAAAAAATTGAAACACTCGCGTTACCTTTCTTCCATTAATCACTGTTACTTGTGTCCTTATCAACAGCAATAATCAGTTCTAGGGGGTGTTGTCTCCACCAACCATACCCTTATCGTTGTTATATTTTCACCAAATTCTTTTATGTACTCCCAGTAGTTTTCCTCGTGTATCAAAATGCATTTCTCAGCACATTTCTCTGGCATCTTCACTCTTATTATTTCTTCCAACTTCGCGATTTTTCTCTCCATCTGCTCGCTCTTCTCGTACTTTATCAAAACCCCCTTGTATTTCATATCTGTATTCGTTCTCTCCTCCTCTCCTTGTACATTATTAGTTTCTGGCTTTTCTATCTCTTTTTTGTTTTCTGTTGACCGTTCCTTTGACTTATTTTTCTTTCGCTTTTTAGGGTTAGTAGCTCCATTTTCGTTCTTCTCCTTTGTTTTCTCTGTTTCACACTTCTATCTCTCGTTCATTTCCTCGGTGTGGTCTACAATGTTTTCCTCCTCTACTTGTGCTTTCTCTTGTTGTGGCTGTGTGAACTCATATAGGGGGCATTTGGTCTTCATATGACCTCTTTCCCCGCATATGTAGCAATTTGGTTTCCTTCCTTCGACTACAATATTTAACGTTCTCTCATCCTCCACTTCTATCTGGTAGGGAATTCTTTCTATGTCCTCGAATGTGGCAAAAAGCCACATTTCGAGTCCAAATCCCCACCAGTTGCGCACTTTTGATTCCACCACTGGTCCCAATTCCGGATCCTCCTTGGTTGCAGCTAGCACTGTTGCAACCAACCACTCTGGTTTAATTTCTGGTGTAACTCTGGGAATACGTATTCTCACACTTCTTCTTCCTCTATAACTTGGTAGTAATGCTATTTTTGTACTTCTTAAAATGTTGGTCGCGTGCTTGGTTGCCTCTTCTATAGTGGCGAACCTCACCTCTACCGTACCGCACTTTCTTCCTCTGCTGATGTACGTGGCTTCATTCACAATTTCACCCAGGCACTCCTCGATTTCCTCTTCCGTCACCATTTCAATTTTACAGGTTTCGACAGCCTGTGTACGATACACAACTGTCCTCAGAATTTTGTCTTCCTTGGTCTCTTTTGTGGAGAACAATTTGTATGAGTCTCACTCTACTTCTATCAAATTCCTGCTTCTGCTCACCTCCTCCATATCCAACTTGATCAACTTGGTTTCCAGCGGCACTAGCTTATTCGCCGCAGTGGCCCTGGCGTAGCTCTCCATACTGGAGACACTACCACTCGCCATAGCTGGGGGAAAATGCAGCGGCTCGCGTGAAACGTAACAACAATAATTCCACAAAAATCACAATTATTCACAGAGACAACTTACAGTAGTTCACACAGTTTTCACAGAGTAACACAGCAGTTTTCACAAAAATTCACAGAGCTGTTATACCGCTAAGCAGTTCGACCGGCGTGCTAACGTTTCTTATTTCTTTATTGCCCACAAGGAGCTAAACATAGAGGGGACAAACAAGGACAGACAAAGGAATTAGTCGATTACATCGACCCCCAGTGCGTAACTGGTACTTAATTTATCGACCCCGAAAGGATGAAAGGCAAAGTCGACCTCGGCGGAATTCGAACTCAGGACGTAACGGCAGATGAAATACCGCTAAGCATTTCGCCCGGCATGCTAACGTTTCTGCCAGCTCGCTTCCCAACCATATGGTTCCGGGTTCAGTTCCGCTGCGTGGCACCTTGGGTAAGTGTCATCTACTACAGCTGCGAGCAGACCAAAGTCTTGTGAGTGGATTTAGTAGACGAAAACTGTAAGAAACCTACCGTGTGTGTGTGTGTGTGTGTGTGTGTGTGTGTGTGTGTGTGTGTGTGTGTGTGTGTGTGTGTGTGTGTGTGTGTGTGCGTGCGTGCGTGTGGGGGAGGGGGTTCCCACCACCGCTTGAGAATCGGTGTTGATGTGTTTGCGTTCCCGTCACGTAGCGGTTCGGCAAAAGAAGTCGAATAAGTACCAGGCTTTAAGGAAAGTGTAGTGAAACCTCTCTCTCGGGCATTCAATCATAAATGATAACGAAGCTGCTAACATCTAGCCTTCGGCTGCCTTGGTCCCTTCTGTCCACTATCCTGATTGGTTCTTATTTGCGCAGCAATTGTCCCCATGTTCTGCTTGCTAAGGGAGCATTACGTCCAATCGTGGCCTTAGATAAAATCACGTGATAGAGAGTTCTACTGGGTTTCCAGTGAGCCTTTTTTCGCCTATAAATAAGCCCGATCCAACGACGGCAATCGTCTTCGATTTCAGATCTCTCACATGTCTGGTCGTTGACCACACACATACAGTCTTCGATTTCAGATCTCTTACAGGTCTGGTCGCTGACCACACACGTCTTCGATTTCAGATCTCTCACAGGTCTGGTCGTTGACCACACACATACAGAACACAGCTACAGCCAATTCCAGCGCCAACGTCTTCACCACCAATGTACTGTCTACCATTGTCGTCGCCAGCAACACCAACATCAACAAGAGCAGTTTTATCTCGACGCTGTTGAGTGGATTGTTTCCACTCACGAATAACAGTCAGAACTAACCAGCCAGAATATACTATACCAGGTAACACAGGTCACAGCATTCGACGCTCAACACACAGTGTGATACTCACAGCTCTGCTACTTGGCCACAACTTCCTGCGTATAAACATTCTAAATCTTGTGTAACTCTAATACGAACTGGTATTTCTCTATCTCAGTGTTTTAAGACTTTTTACAGTCTATATTACAAAAGTAAGTACTGAGGTCGATTCATTCGACTAAATAGTCTTCAAGGTGGTGCCCCAGCATGGCGGTAGTGTAATGAGTGGAAAAAAAAAGATGAAAGATATACACATTGTCAGTTGATGGGGGTGTTGAATTTTCTGACTTGTGATACTCGGTAAGTGACGTCCTGTGTGTGGGTATGTGCGATTTTCTTCAAGCGTTGTAGGTCACATTTCTTAGCCTGAATTATTGCAACGCAGCTATGAATGGATCACTTGAAGGTTTTGAAGATGTGAATTTTTATGTGGTGAAGAAGGGGCTGCAGAGGAACATGCCAAAGAGAATGGCTTCAGTCACACATTGTTTCCGATGAGTCAAGGGCAAAGTACATAGCTGTCAAACACTTTCACTTTTCGCCCGCCAAAACAGTTTCAGCTTTTTTTGTTTTGTTTTTACTTTTTCAGTAGGAAAAACACTTTCAGTTTTTAATAATGATAATAGTGAAATTGTATTCATTGCTCAGGTGCACTACAACAAAAGAAGAAGAAAAAAGAAGTGACATCAAGTGTACTGTTGGTGAATTTCAGGAAGCATGGAAGTTTTGAAGGCTGCTGCGTTTCAACAGCTAATTATTGATGCAGGTAGTTTATTCCATGCTTCATCAATTCTGAGCGTGAAAAAATGTTTCCGAACGTCATGGGTGCTGTGTCGGTTTCTTGATTTTGTAAGCATGTCCACGAGTGTTTAACAAATGAAATTGAAATAGGTTTCCAAGGTTGTTGCTGGAAAGATGGTGGATAATCTTGTGGGTGTCTGCTAAGTCAGTCACTAGATGTCTGAGCTTTAATTTGTATATGCCCAGGGAAGCAAGACGTTCAGAGTATGGTAGATGCCTGACGGCGGGTATTCGTTTGGTTGCACGTGTCTGAACAGTTTCCAGGAAATCAATGTCCTGAGCAAAATAGGTGTTCCAGACTGGTGATGCAAACTCTAAGGATGGACGTACCATAGTCATACACAGTTTTCAATAGATAGCTGGAGAGTAGCTGGCAAAGATCTTTCTGAGTGATGCTAAAACGCCCTCAGCCTTCTGGGCCCCATGCAAGCAAGGTAGTTAAGCACGGATTCATGGTTGTATTTTAAAGATCCATGAAAAGCTTCGCTTGTATATGTCTACATTGCACGAAACAAATAGTTTCTAACTCTAATGATTTACATAGTTTCCGACCATTGAAAGAATGTTCTCCTAGAGCGTTATATTGCAAACATATACGAGAGAACATGTGAAAAACAATATTGGAATTTTGAAAGACATATCTATAAAACTAGTTTTTAAACACTGAATGACAATGGGGGGTAAGGGAGTACACTAGAATGGGATAAAGAGTAAAGACTCCCTTCGGTCAATAATGACCATGGGATTGCACCTAGAAAGTTCCTCTCCTAGGTACAAATCCGGGCAAGGTTGTTCATGGAAGATCAGCAGTCGCCCATGCACACCAGCCTCCCCTCTCCACGCCACCGATGTTACCCAAGGGAAAGGCAAAGGCCAATGTAGCCTGGCACCAGTGACGTTGCAACTCATTTCAACAGCTGAGTGAACTGGAGCAACGTGAAATAAAGTGTCTTGCTCAAGAACACAACACACGACTCGGTCTGGGAATCGAACTCACTACCTCATGATTGTGAGCCCGACGCACTAACCACTGAGCCATGTGCCACTAGAATAAAACGGTAATAAAAGGTGGCGGGGGGGGGCATTTTAAAAAATGGTTGGAAAACACTGGTCTACAGAAAGTGGCAGTACCAATGACATTTGCTGCCCACACCCACGAAACTGGTGAGGTTGATGCCGTTAATGTTCGTTTAAATTACTGCTACAAGAAAGACGTGAGCAAGGGGAGGATTCCAGAGGTTTGATATTCTGGAAAAGAATGACAGGATCAACGATGGACACAAGGACGACGTGAGATGGAAAGGTGAGTGCGTCGAGGGTGAGAAACAGAGGCTATTATCACTGCAGCAGAAAAAAAAAACAGAGAGGAAAGACAATAACTATGTGCCTATGGGTCGGAGATTGTAGTGATTCAATACCATTCAAGTGGCCTTGCTCTGGATGCGGTCTGGATGACTGTGTGATGTTGACAGCGCATTACGTAATCTTGTTATTGTTTATGTTCAGCGTGCATTGCAGATATTTCCAATATTATATATGTACACAATGTTAACCCTTACCATCGGTTAATTAGGACAATCGGTTTAAATGGACATTCTTCCTGTTGGTACGGTTTAACGAGGGTTCATTTATTTAGGACTTTAAACATAAATATATTCAAGAAATATATCAGAGCTGGTGAAAGACGGATGATCACGGATGGAACGCCTTTGCTCGTGAGTCTGCTCCATCATGACTGTCCTGTAACGAAACAACAATATAACAGATATGATATGAAACTAACATTTAAAAATTGTTGTTTACCTAAACAATGTTTACGTTTTGCTATAAAGATGCAATATATTTTAAGTGTTTCTTTTTTCTTATGAGTTCACTGAACAAAAATAAACTTGCATGAAAAATCAAATAACTTGATGAAGTTTTATACTATATTTATTAAAGTTATATTAAACAATGACACCAACTTGTTTTTCTGGGCAGAAAAATTGCTTAATACAATATAAATCATTTTGGATATATCGAATCATTAATGTGAAATGAAGCGGAAGTGATGACAGGGTTACG